>NC_141991.1:148398122-148553260 GCF_049901715.1 Pseudonaja textilis
TGTTACCTGTTGAGATGTTTGGAAATAAACTTCTCAATCTCCTTTGTTTTTCATTTACACAAATAAGTAAACCTGGGTTCAAAGTGAAGGGTGCCAAGAGGTGGCAGCTTGTCATTCGAGCTGGAGAAAAATTGGAGGTTGGAAATTCATGCAAAAATATTGAGCAAACAAAAGACCAGTTTTTCTCTGAACAACTGAAATGCATGCCCATTTATACTGGAACTCTCAGAGCTGATGTCCACACAACTTAGAGTTGCCAAGTGTGAAAAACACTTCTCTAATTGTTATCTGCTTCTAAAAATATAGCTGAAATATTTCTTTTTTTCAGTCTCCCATTGCCTCAATTTGCTTTCTGATCATGCCACTCCCCAGCATCAAAATAATGTAAACATCTTGGGGTAGGAAACCATCTTTTTGCTTTCATTTTTCATCCTTGCCCATCCTTTTCTGACTGGTCAACATTCTTCCACCACTCTCTTTGATCTTCTTCAAGGGCGGACTGGCCAGACAGCGCAGGTCAAAAACGTTGTGCAATCCATAGTTGGATTAAAGAGGGTGAATTCAACAGAATTCTTGAGGATCTCAATGGAATTGGGTACTTCGGGTGCAAGAGTGGATGGCTAGACACAGAATGATGAAAGCAGCATCAGAACATTCATGGCATCACAACACACGCCCCTTTTCTACGTGTGTTTTAACATTGCACATACACAAAAGGGTAGAGCTTGTGAGGCCACAATGCCCCAAACACTGCACTCATGCAAGGATGGTGCACCTTCAAATATTGAAGGCTTATAGCCACTTCTTAGGGATTAAGGATGTTGCTCCTGCCCTCTGGAACATCTTTTTCACCTCCCCCCCACCCCCAAATGTAAGATTGGGCTCAACCCCCTCTCTTTTTGTAAGAGCCTAAAGATGTGGCTTTGCCAGTAGGCATGGGGCCCCAGTGTGGGAACAGCGCAGTGGAGGTGGTTGATTGAGTAATAACAGTTCCCCCTCCCCCCTCCACTCCGCCTCTCCCCTCCCTTCCCCAAGTGTCTTGAGTTTTAATGTTTGATTTTAACTTTTTATGTTTTAGCTTAGATGTAACTGTAAGCTGTCCAGAGTTACACTATGTAAGATGGGCAGCAAATAAATAAACAAACAAACAAACAAACAAATAGTCTCTAAATTCCTTGTGTGTCCAACCACACTTGGTTCTATTCTATTCTATTCTATTCTATTCTATTCTAATTCTATTCTATTCTATTCTGCACGATGGAGTTTGGACCAGAGAAATGCTGAGGGCCCTTCCAATATTATTAATCTATTTCAGAGGGCTGAAAAGTTGTCCCTTAGAAAATATGCTCTTTGCGTAATTACAAAAAAGAATCTGATCATCGTGCTTCACCCGTAGATTCTTTGATTTCCCCTCCACCAAATCCAAAAAAATGTTCTTTCCTACCCAAAGGAATCTTAGAAAAGAAATATGGAAAAAGGATTCCGGACTAAAACTTCCCGCTAGTCTGTCTGTCAGCAGGATAACTCTCGCCCAGAACTTTCCAAGGAAGAAGAAGTAGCCAACAAAGAAAGCTGGCACTTGAAAAATGGGCTTTGGGAAAATTGCAGAATAAAATGCCCTCCATGGGGGTAATTGGACAATTGAAGAGTGGCTCAGAATATTGCTGATTCTTCTATTCTAAGTCCTGTTTTCTCCTTCTTGATCTTGTGTTCTTAAACTATTATTATGGAATTGAAAAAAGTCCCAGAAACACACTTTACACATTTCCTTGTTTTTCCTTAGCGTATTTATTTGCTAGAGTTATTATATCCACCCGTTTATTCTGGACCAAAAGGCATTAAATTATGTTACTGTATAATACTGTAATAATAATAAATGATAGGTAACTTTGGATAATAAGATGGGAGGTATATAAATTTAATAAATAAATAAAATGACTCAGATTTTCCAAAGCACAAACATTAGATTCAGACATTGTGCTATAATGTAATTCGTTTGGGTGTGATTTAGTGGTTATGTAAATCCAGGCATTATGTGTGAAATTAGCCAATTGTGTTTTCATTCCCAGACAACCTTGATAATGCAAACCATGGCTGTGCAAGATATATAAATACACAGTGACCTGGTTCACATTCAACATCAAGCATTATTAAGCAAGTGTTAATATTATATAGTCACCAGTTTCTCAGATCATGCTAGCCCAAACCAAAATACAGTAGAATGTTGGTTTAACTAGCTTGTCTATGTGAATGGCACCTCAGATTTAAAGCAAAACCAACATCTTTCCACCAGCCCAGAATGCCAGGGCCTGAGGCTAGCACAATTAAAACACCAAGCATATATGTGTTCCCAAACTACCTATTGCCTAAAGCAGCGGTGTCAAACTCGCGTCGTCATGGCGTCATCACATGATGTATTGGGACTTTATCCCCCTCTGCTAAACCAGGGGTGGGAGTAGCCAGTGCGTGACACATCCGCGGGCCTAACAGATTTGCCAGGATGATACTCATTGAAAGACAATGGTTGGCAATTCCTTGATGCAGAGAGAGACGTATGAATATAGAAGCATTTCCCCTTGATTGTCCTTCTTCACCACCTCTACTGACCTTTGCATGCAGCCAGCTCCTGCTTCATCCAATTTCATCTGCTAGATTATGCAAAATGCAAAAACAAACTAGTTTTCTTATTAAAACTAAGCACAAAACACCTTTGAAGATACATCACTTAGTATTATACAACTCATTTCGCAACGCGCTTTGAGGAAGTGAACCGTCTTTTGTGCAGCCCTGCATTTTGAAATGGGGTAGAAAGTCCTTAAACCTTCTCCAGGAAGTTCCTTTTAAATGATATTATGGTCCCCACATTGTAGATAGTGTGAATGAAGCTAGTGTTTATTTGGATGGTAAAAAGCACAACTATGTTTTGGATAATGCTAATTCTCAGCATGCACCCATACACTCACTAGATGATCTTAAGGAGACTGCCACCTTCAGATACTAGAACCTGTATTCAACTCTCTATGGATCCTGGACAACCCAGAGAGCTGCCGCTGCATTCAAGCCTCCACAAGCATACATCTCAGGTGAATGTGTGCCAACGGAGAGAGCTGAGAATAGGATTATAGGCACGGACCATTCTCTGCCCTGTTTCAAATTCTTAAGCATTCAGATGAATACCTGAAGACAGTGGGAATGCAAAACCAGCATTTCATAGAGTAGGGTTAAGTAAAGTCATTCTTCTAAAAGCTAGTCTTTCTTACAAAGAAAAGTTTGGTTGAGTGAAAAGCATTATGTTTTTGTGTACTGACGAACTCCATCTAATAGGTACATTTTTCTTTAAATGCAAGTGGTTTTCTTGAAACAATTCCATTTGTGTTTCCTGTAATTCCATTTGTGATCCCTGAGTTCCTTTTTTCATGTGTATAAACTGCAGCTACAAGAATGGCACTCTCATGTTTCTTTAATTATTTCGGTGTGATGAGCAGAGTCTATTGCTAAAATGCCTTGAGATTAATGTGAGGGAAAGGGAAGGAATGGACTGAAATTTCTGCTTAAGCCTGTAAGATACTCCCTATCTCTGAATCTAGAAACCTACAAGTCTCTATGTGATCTTTTGGGCCAACTAGTTGGTAAGTCTGAATACCCTATTACAGGAGCGGAACAGCACGTGTTTGATGTGGCCATTTGGCCAGAAAACCCTGTGGTGGAGCATGGAGGTTCTCTCTGGCTGAACTGCAGTACCAGCTGCCAGGAGGCAGATGCCAGGGGAGGCTTGGAGACATCGCTGATGAAGGAGAAGAAAGACAATGGGAGTCATTGGGCAGTTTTCCAGCTTGTGAACATCACGGAGTGGGCGTCTGTGACTGAATGCTCCTTCAGCTGTTATGGAGAACATAAATCTGTTCAGGCAAACATCATGGTCTATCGTAAGTGGTGATGATGCAAAGATCTATTTGTTGTTTATATCTGTAAAAAACTGCCTTAAGCAGCTTTTCGTCTAGGTTGGGGCCCCCAAACTTGACAACTTTAAGACTTGTGGACTTCAACTCCCAGAATTCTCCAGCCAGCTGGCTGGGGAATTCTGGGAGTTGAAGTCCACAAGTCTTAAAGTTGTTAAGTTTGGAGACCTCTAGTCTTGGTAATTACTTAATCTAGACCAGCCTGGCCTGAGAGTCGGAAAAATATATATATGAACAAAGTCAGAATGTGACTCAGGACACTTCTGAATATTATTCCAGTACAATGATGTTAATTAGAATGGACCAAGGGACCAAAGCCTAGTGAGACTTTCCAGATTCAGCAACAAGCATTATTATTATCATTTGGTTGGTTGCACAATCAGCCAGATGTTTAGACTGGATCATTCTTGCCCACCTATCAAGTCCTTCCCAAGCATCTGGCATAGGCAGATGTTGCTTTTTAATCATGTGAAAGGGACTGTCTTAGGATGTAAGCTGTTCCAAGTCAAGCGATCTTTTGCAATTGACTAATGGTAATCTTATTATTTTTTCTTCACAATAAGAACATAATTGCCCCATTTTCCCTTTTCCCTTATTCCCCTATGAGCCCATTGAAGAAATGAAGGTGCTGAATAGAACTCCAGTTCTCTTTATAGCTAAGTCCAGAGTTGTTTTTTTAAAAGTTAATAGAAATGGCAGGGAAAGGAAGCAAGTGTAGGAAAGGGAAAGAAAAATGGGGAAGAAAACTGGAAGGTTTGAATCACTGAAAAGGAGGCAATCTGCAATTCATATCCAAATAGATATAACCCAACAGTTGTTCTTTTGAGTATCACCGATGACGCTCTTCTCCAAAGCATGTTGCTTTACAGGTGTCTCCAGATTGCAACCAATTAACTTGTTGGGGTTGACTGTAAGAGCTTTTGATAAGGCACAACTACTGATCGAATGTTCTCAGAATAAAATGGTAGCATTTGGGTCGCCTTCAGTGACTGAGACATGCACCCTTGCAGAAGCAGGTTATCACATCCTGGATAGCCAAGAAGCTACTGCAGACCCATGGGAATCATATGAACATTACATTATTTTGAAAGTATTTAAAGACGTGACCTAGAAAGACAATTTCCAGGTTTTTACCATTCAGATCCCTAAGGAAACAAAGTCTGGAGAGATAAAAATGAGTATTGGGATAAGGTACGAAATTAAAGTTGTATCTAACAGGTTAAGGGCAGAATCTAGCAATGCTTGGTGCTTGGAGAGTAATGGCACAAAATCATAAACGGAAAATAATAGCAATAGCACTTAGACTTATATACCATCTATAGTGCTTTACAGCACTCTCTGAGCAGTTTATAGAGTCTGCATATTGCCTCCAATCGTCTGGGACCTCATTTTACTGACCTCATAAGGATGGAAAGCTGAGTCAACCTTGAGCTGGTCAAGTTCAAACTCCTGGCTGCGGGCAGAGTTTGTCTGTAATACTGCATTCTAGCTACTCCACCACCAATTACTCAGCAATCTTGAGTTTTCTTCTTCCCAATCACACTGTACCTCTAAAATTATAATCAAACCTTGAGATGGTCACCTGAGCAGAGAAACCTTGAAAAATGGGTTTCTGGAGGTGTGTTGCATGCAGTGGGAATGTATGGTCCACAAGGCTGAAGGACTTCAGTGTCTAAATATTTAACATACTGTAGATAAGGGTTTTACTTTTGCCTGCCTTTCTGAGAGCTACTTCTTGCTTTACTATAGACCAAACCATGGGTGATTGGTGTGGGTTGCAGGATTCCCATAAATGCTCACCGCTACTGCTTTAAATCTGTTTTGTCTATGAGATATATCTCAATGAGAATTTGGAGAGGAGACATCTCCAATGGTCTAGATCAGCAGGGCAGACAATCTACGTCATTCCAAAGATTGTTGGATTGTGGTTGCCCTTCTGCCGCATGATTAAATACGCTGGCTAAGATTCATGGTTGTTCAATATCATTTGGAGGATCACACACTGTCTATGCCTGATCGAAATGGTTTGACTGTTCCTGTGGGATTTCTTCAGCAGCTGCCACCTTCATATGACATCCTTTCCCAGTAGGCTTCCATGTATCATTGCAGAAATTCCAGAACATGTAGAGCTGGATTCAGTGCCAATCATGGAGACGGGCAAAGTGTATAATCTGACATGCCGAGTTGCCAGTGCTGCTCCTGTCCAGCTCCTCACTGTGACAGTGTATAAAGGAACAAAAAAGCTCCACGTAGAGACCTTTGAGAATCACAGTGCTCCTGGGGCAAGTGACATCCTAGTGACCTTCCCCATCACTGCTCAGCAGGACAATCACATGGAGGAAGTCACCTGCCACATTGCCCTGGACCTGAGGCCTCGAGGGCAGCTCCTTGAAAAGAAGTCATTCAGTGAAGTCCTAAAAGTCTTTGGTAAGTTGCAAGTTCCTTATTGTACATTCTTTATCTTCTCCAGAATGAAGCTTCCTCCCCCCAATAAAAGTGGTGAATAGTTATCAAAATAGAAACAAAAGAAACATTAAAAGCCACCATCCCAATATCTGGGATTCTTGTTTGCTCAAAAAGAGAGGGAGTGGGTGCCTGTTTGGATCTTAGAGGAACACTTGTGCTGGGAACTGTGGGGAAACCACTTAGAGTTCTGATCTAAATTGAGAACTGAATCTGGAATCAGCAGGCAAAACATGATCCTTCCCATGTTGCAGTTACGTAGGTTTGTATTATGTATTTAATGGCTTTATATTGGTGGAAGGGACAAATGTGGTGAGTCAACCTTATTACATGGGGAAGGGCAAGTGGGCTGCTACTTATTCTGCAGAGTGAGCTCTGATGTCTCTGAGTATCTACCCCCAAATCTTTCCCTAGTAGTCACTACTATTAACAGAAAGTTTGAATAGTGATAGAAAAGGGATTTATCAAAAGGGAGGCGATTGGATCAAACCAAACAGTCTTAGGAATGCAACTCAGATGCTTTGGGAAACCAGGAATCAGGTTCAAAACTAACCTCTGGAAAATCAAAACTGCTAATGAATAGCAATAGCACTTAGACTTATATACCACTTGACAGTGCTTTGCAGACCTCTCTAAGCAGTTTACAGAATCAGCCTCCAACAAACTGAGTCCTCATTTTACTGACCTTGGAAGGATGGAAGTCTGAGTCAATCTTGACTGGGTTGGGTTTTTTTGAAGATGTTTTGTTTTTCCTTGGATGAGAAGCGAAAAGACTTCAAAGAAAAACCAGAAAGTCCAGTTGCCTCTTGAAAAAAGAACTTCCGGGGCAATGATGGCCTGGATGACTGAGAATCTCCACAGATAACAAAATGAGTAATTATTTTATCAGTGACCTATATTTTTAGCTTCCTTTTTTGTTTTTTACAATTTAAGGCTTAAAATAGTGGATGTAATGTGACTGTAAAGGCTTAATAGATATTTCCAATATATTTGAATCCAGTGCTCCTGCCATCTCTCCAAATGTTGGGCCTATGAACTCTAATGATATCACTTAGTTATAGTATAACACCAGTCATGCCTCAGGAGTCCTTGAAAACAAATAATACTAAAGAGGAGGAAGAACAAGAAGAGTAAATGCAGCACTTGGCCAGAAAAATTAACCCAACATGATAAAAGCATGGCTAAAATTTTGTTGTTGTTTAAGGACATAGACTAATGATAAGGAGGCAAAGGCTAGCAGTGGCTGAGTAGGATAACAAAATAAATGTTGCTTTCCCTCCTTCCCTCCTTTGTGCCATGCATAATTTGCCAAAAGAACGAAGGATCACTTCCTGATACAAGAACCAAGGATCTTTTGAAATTGGGCTAACCAAATGACTGATGCATATGGCAACAGCCAGACTTCAATTTGTCCCAGTGGAAAAAAGGACTCTTAATGCAATAATGATATAAACAAAATATTTTCTGATGTTGAAATAGAAAAAGAAGTTGGCCCACTTAAGAATTCCTGTATTTTTATTGATTTCTCAGATAATTTAAACTGTTATGATTAATTGCAAGATATTTAATTTGATAAGGTATTGAAGCTATTTGATAAGCTAGTAAGATTTTCATTCATAGGACAAAGAATTGCTGAAGGTTCTTTTCTCCTTTTTCCATCCCAGTTGCTAGTTCTGTGCTCAGGAAAGGCATTCTACTGCTAGTGAGGATGCCAGAAACATGGAATTATTATAATCCTGTTAGTGGGAATATATTAATAACTGTATGTCAAAGACATTGCCCTTTATTCTTCCTGAGCTGGCTGCTTTAATGAAGTTAAGATGGCTGTGACTCACAACTCCATCCTGGTGCCCGAAGAATAAACTGCCCCTAATTTTACCTGCAGCAGAGTGCAAGGGCATTGGAAAGAAAAGAGGCAGGCAGATTTCTTCACCCATTCAATTATTGTCACATAAACATGTGTACCTGGATACCTGAACATCAGCTGACAGTACTGTATGCCATTTTTTTCTTTTTTCTAAAAGGTTGAAGATATGTTTTAGAAATAATTATGCCCCGTTTGCTAACATGAAAACCATCAATGGCTAAGAACAGAGAAGGCCCCCAAAAGATCAAAACAACTAGTGAGCACATTATGTCAGTGAAAAAAACAATAATTGGAGATTGTGTGAACCTGTGAAATTTTAAAAGCGTCCCATGGATGCTTTCACAAGATGCTTTCACACTTATCAACAGTGTGTCCGCTGATACCCCATCCAACCTCCTCTGGGATCACTACCATTCCCCCACCCCCCGCCAATTTACGTATGTCAGCTTGTTAAACAAGGAGGAGTATTTGCAAACAAAACCTTGGTTTGCCCACATACCATTCCCACCCCCATTTTCATTCTGTTTCCTAAGATGGGGATATGCTTCAAAAGTAGTGGTGAAGGCAAACACTTTTTTAACCACAAAACAACTTCTCATTTCATTTGGTTAGAAGAATTAGAAGTAGAATTAGAAGAATCCTTGAGAGGGGAGCAGTTGGGGCAGGAAATCTGGAGAGAACCAAGAGAAATGTCATCACATTGATGTTCAGCAGCACAACGCTGCTTAATTATGTGGTATCCTCTAAATCCATTCCTATGCTGCTCTGGCACTAGTAGGTGTGCCTCATTGTAAGGGTCTGGGAGTCCTTAGCCTCTGTCAAGTCTATCAAGTACTCAGTTATCTCAGTATTCCCATCCAGCATCCAACTCAAAATATATGTTCAGGTGGAAACGTTCAAGTCTTGCAATAAGCATAGTGTTGTCATGTAAACAGAGGTGGGCTGCACTTATGTTAACAACCAGTTCGCTGGTTGTGAGTGTGCGCGTGCACTTCGCTCACACACGCCCCCGTGGGGCTGAAACACAGCTTCAAACATGCAGCTAATCTACTCAGGTAATCTACTCAGGTACTCAGGTGAGTACAGCGGGGGTGGGTGGGCATGGAACTCAGCTGGACAGCATGGGCGGGGCGGAACAAGCCAGAAAGTTAGTTATATATGGAAAGGATACCGCAGGGGCAGGTGGGCAGGCCCAGACAGTTATCATAACTACTTGTTCACTCGAACCAGTCCGATCAGGCAACAGCCCACCACTGCATGTATACACAATTCCAGAGAACCTCTATGGAGACATATGTTGCTTCCAAAGACTAAAGTGCCCATTCTGGATAAATTAGGCAAATATCATTAATGACAGAAAAAGAAAAATAGAAGTCCCAGGACTTCCTGATTGGTTAGAGAGCAAAAGGACAAACATGTATAGAGACAAGTAGATTTCTTCGTGGGGTTCATGGAACCAATCTGGCTTCTTAAGAGGGTGCTTAACAGAGGTTCTCGTAGATCTGATGGTTTTCCCGGCAGAGAATTAATCAGAAAAATCATTCTTTCTTATAGATTTTTCTGCAGATCCCCAGCTTCACACTTTGCGCTACGTACAAGCTAACTCTAACCTGAGTGTGACCTGCGAGGTTGCTGGAGTCTTCCCAGCTGAAGAGGCCCAATTTGACTTGAAGTTTGGGGAACAGATTCTGAATGCCAGCATCACTCTGTCGGGTAACACTGTGAGAGCTCAAGCTCAGGTGTCTTCCTTGCCAACAGGAAACTATCAGCTGAACTGCACCGTGTCCCTGGGGCCCATAACCAAATCTGCAGTGGAAACCGTGCATGTCTACAGTGAGTGGCTGCTCTGATTCCCACAGAATTCTGGCTTTTTTCCAAAACAAGCTAGCTGGGACCTAGGAGAAAGAATGTCAGTACTAAGCACATTAATCATTGTTGTCATTATTGTGATAGGTTTCGAGATAGTATAAAGAAGCCAGTCCCCTCACTTCATTGTAATGGAGTTTAACCTTATGTTTATATCATTGGGGTCATACATATTGTGAATCCAGTTTTTTGAGCAATGAAGGTGGGGATAAGGCAAAGACAGTGGGAAAGTAAAGGGCATCTGTATTCAAAGCAAGTTTCTTAACTATTTCAGATCTCAAGTAGACCTCAAAAGTGCTTTTTCAGGAGGCAACTGGACTTTCTGGTTTTTCTTTGAAGATGTTTCACTTCTCATCCAAGGAGCAACAAAACATCTTCAAAGAAAAACCAGGAAGTCCAGTTGCCTCTTGAAAAAGCACCTTTGAGACCACCATAACCTGGATGACTAAGAATCTCCATAGACATCTCAGATAGGCCTGACACCAAAGCTTTTACAAAAACTGTGGAGAGATATTTCGGTTGTTTTCAGACTTTGGGACAAAGGTCTTCCTTTATAGCTGAGTAACACACAGTCTTCTTTTTATTCACATCTCCTGTGTGTTTGTGTTGTCTGCTGACATGCAATCATCACTAGGAAGTCAGAATGACAGTGCACTATACTTTCTATTAAAGGATGGGGGAGGATTGCAATAATTTTTGAGGAGTGGATTCCACCCGCTGCTGAGTGGGATACCAAAGGCCTGATTTCAACAAGTAGGTGGAGAGCTTCAAGAAAAATTAAGCTGAGGCAAATCAATGCCAATTAAATTCAGTGTCATTATAATGATTATTCTCCATGTATTCATTTTCTCCCTTTTGCCTTAGTTTGGGTTCAAATTTTAGAAGGTCTTTGGGAATTTTGAGGGATTGCATAAGATTTCAATTTGTGCATGCCTGCTGTTGAATAAGCTTCCACTGGCAGCAGACCAGGAGACAGAAAGATCTGAATTGCTTTCCTTTTCTCTCATTTGATGTCAGTTTGGGGTGGGTAATTGGTTCTATCTCATTAGAATCCTTTAGGGAGCACACACTCACCACATCAACAATCATTGACCAATTCCTCCCCTAAGGTTTTGCTTGGGTTCCTAAAGCCATAGTTCCTTCTAGCCCCATAAGAAGGCATTTCTGAAGCAGAGGTCATGGGTCATCTCACAAATGCAGTGAGATGTTTGTGAGATGACATCATGATAAACTACTATACAAAGTTCTGAAGAACCTGAGAGAAGAACAGAGCAGGTCATGTTTTCAGCCTTATTTTTTTAGTCATCAGATGATCTTCCAAATCCCATGATCCTTGTACCCATCTGTTTTTTCTCTCCTTCAGCAGGCTGTGCAAAAAATAATCTGGTCCCAGAACTATAAATACATAAAACTCTGCCAAAAATGTGTTTCTGGGTATGCCAAAAATGTAACATCATGCTTCCTTCTGTGGTGCCTTACGCAATTTCCCTCCAACCTGTGAATTTTCCTGTTATATTGAGCAGCAACTCCCACTACATTTGATCACTGCCTGTACTAGCTGGAGTTGATAGGAGTGGTACTGCAATGCATCTGGTGAACAGCAATTACACATATCTGTTTAAAAGCAATTTCTGAAGACTATTTATCTGTCAAATGGTGCCTAGCATTCGATGTAATTCCCAGCTGCCATCATCTCCTGAGCTGTTTCAGAAGTAGCATTCTCCCCCCCACCCCTTTTTTTTCCTTCTTCTCCAAACTGCAGGTTTTCCACAGCCTTCTTTGGAAATCCACCCCTCTGAGGCCCTTGTCAATAATCTTGTGACAGTTCTATGCAATTCATCAGCACCTGAGCCCCCCAGCTTTTCTCTTCAGATCCAAAATGCTTCTGGGAGAATCTTGGCATCCAGTGATGAATTTCCTTTGCAGCTCAACCTGACAGCTCAAGAGGAAGACAATGGGCAAGAATTTGTATGTGAGGTAGAATTCAAAATTGATGGAATAACCATAACAAAGCACACCTCTGCCACTCTCACTGTCTTCTGTGAGTACAGAATATTCTTCCTGCCACAGCATGTTGTTTGCTAGTTTTCCTTTAAAACTCTTGTTTCATTTATCCCTGCAAATTAGCACATTTGAACCATTTTGCCTCTGCTTGGAATTGCCCAGTAGAATCTAAGAGACAGAATATCTTTGATTATATTGCTGGAGATCTCACAATGACCCGTCCAAATTCTTTTCTGTACTGCTGTTGCCACTGAAGTTTCTGGTGCACTCTGGCTACAAAACAGCTCATTATTCTAACCCCCAATAAAAGCAGGCAAGCTTTTTACTATAGGTGGGAACCCAGGAAGCACCAGTAACCTTGTCAGCAATGCTAGGACCCTTCTGTGTTTGTAGTTTGCATTAAAAAGAACAATAAAAATCTAGCAAACTACTGCACTTACACGTTCATTGCTACTTTAGATATAATACTGTGTCAGCCTAAGATAACAGCCAGCGATGGGGAAAGGAGGCAGACGGATTCATTTGCAATTCAGTGTCTATCAGGAAGGAACAAGGAGGTGTAACTCTATAGTGTTGCCACAGGCACTGCCAACACTGAATTAAAGATGCCTGGAATTTGTGCTGGTGAGAGGGACTAGAGACCTGGATTCAACCTTTGGTCAGGAGTACAGGGAAGGGAAACAGAGATGGAGACCGCTGAAATCTCTTTTCATTCTGTTACCCAAGGTGAGAACTGGCCCCAAAGATGTGCTGAGGGGTCTTCCATTTCCCATTCAGCACAAAGCCAGAGGAGCTTTGTCCACCCAAGAAGCAGGGGGAGGAGAAAGGCAAGAGAAAGGCACCCCTTTTTTTGGTGCTAGTAAATGGCAGCATGAGACCCTGCCTAAGCCATGGAGATAACAGAGAATGTGCCCCAATCTGCCACTTTTTTCCTCCCCCACCCTGTTCTTTCTGCCTTCCAAACAAGAGCAGGTGGGAGGAAAACCAGACCACCCTTCTCCCTACACCTAACTCTGCCCCTTGACCTAAGTGGCAATCAAAGCAGAAGAGAGGAGTTAGGGAAGATGCTTTCATGCAGGAATGCAACCAGGATTCTCTATTGTGGCATAGTGGTCCACTGTATCAATGCACTCCTGATGGCGCACAAATGAAGTTGCATTTTATTGTAAAACCAAAAGTGCTGCTGTTTCCAGGAGTGCAGAAGCGGCAGCTGTTTGTAAGCAATCTTCTGGTGAAATCCAAGCATGTATCACGTGTCCAGCAGTTCACCAGCAGACATACAGTATGTAAAACGGTCTCCTGCATCCTAGACCCTGCAGTAGCTAAGCTGCTCCTGTATACTGCTGAGGAGCTATAGTAGGTACCCCTGTAATTAAGTAGACTTTCTTTGAGAGAAAAGAGGTCTTGTTATTGCTGGAGAAACTGGAACCCAAAGATCAACTTCCTATTATTTTCTCCCAATCCTCATCCTCAAGTATTTTTTTGTCCCACCTAGCACTCCTGGTTTGCTACTGCCAACTTTCCAAACCCATGGAGACTAGGGCAATGATAACCAAAGACCCCCCAGAGAAGGGAGAAGTGGGTCTTTTAAGTCCTGGGAGAACTGGCATCCAGATTTTCCCTCCTTTTCACCATCTTTCATCTTCATCCTCCATGTGTTGGTAGAGAGATGGCTTTAGGGCACAATGGAAGAGCCCTGGCAGCAGGCAAATGGTCCTAAAATATCAGTGGCTAAGAATTAGAGAGTGTGTGCATTAGGACCCTTGTCAGAAGATGGCAAAGACTCTGTTACACATAATTGGAGTGGGAACCCTGAGATTGTGGGGCAAAAGATCTTTGAGTCTATATCTAGCTCTATCTTCTGCCTTGGTGTGTGGTTTGGTAGCCGTCACTGCCACCACCTATTTTGTAGGCAGCCCCTCACCTGGAATCCTCCTCCCCTCTGCCCTTAGTATGTGAGAGATATAGCATTCCCACAATCTGCATTACGTACTTATTTCTGGCAATTTAAAAAGAAAGAAGGGAGAAAAACAATTCTATAGCACAATTCTTCCTTCTGGTTGCACAGCACTGAGGTGCAGCTAAGGAAGTCAGCTAGTTCTTATCTATTCATTTTTAGGAAGGCAGATCAATCTCAGAAGACATAAATAAAATAAAACAGTATTTAAAAAAAGATAGGAAAAATGGAAAATAGAGCACAGTAAGGGTCTCCTCTTAATATGAAGAGCCTGTGCTGTAAAGTTGTATAAAACACTAATATTGAGCCTGTAACAGAGAACATTAATACCAAATACACACAGTCAAAATAAACATTCTAAAGTAGTGCTCTGTCTAGAATTGTCTATATCTATTCCTTAGAGACAAAAAGACTTCCAGATAAAAAGCCTTTTTTTGTTTCGCAGGAACTGCCATTTTCTCATAGATTGCAACTTTCAACCAGAGGCCCAGGAGCAACATTTCTCAACCTTGCTACACAGCTCCTGCCTTTGTCTAAAAAAATAAAAGCTTTTCTCTAGCAGAAAGGGGGAAGTTTAGATTAACCCTCCTGCATACATGATCTTTAGCTACAAGCGTTAGTCAGTTCAAATAACTATTGAAACTCAGATGTTGCTGGCTGTCAGTCAGTATGGGAGTGGGGGCTTACCTGCCCAGTTTCCATAGTAACAGTGTCCACCACAACTGCAGATGTGTCCTTGCCATATATGTTTAAAATACAATGGAAGATTGATGGGATTCTATTTTTTTTAAAGTGACTATGCAAGATCAGATCAAGATCAAGATCCCTCCTTGCAAATTATATAATGATGTCTGGTACTCAGAAATCTCTGTGCAACCGAAAATGCACCTGAGGGCAGGGCAAGAAGCAACGAATGGAAACTAATCAAGGAGAGAACTAAACTAGAACTAAGGAGAAATTTCTTGATAGAACAATTACTCAGTGGAACAACTTGCCTCCAGAAGTCATGAATGCTCCAACACTGGAACTTTTTTTGTAGAGATTCAGCAACCATTTTCCTGAATTGGTATAAGGTTTCCTGACTGAGCAGGAGATTGGACCAAGGGCCCTTCTCTAACTCTGTTATGTTGTTCTGTTCTATGTTGAGCAAATAATTAAGCTGAAATATGTGGGATAGCCATGAACCTACACCAAGGTAATAATTCTGAATGTCCCATCACAGAGCAGAACCACTTTGGTACAATGGTTAAATCACTAGGCTAGAAACCAGGAGTTCTGCTTGTGGCATAAAGTCAGCTGGATGACCTTGGGCCAGGCACATTCCCTCAGCCCTAGGAAGGAGGCAAAAGCAAACCACTTCTAAAAAACCTTGCTAAGAAAACTGCAGGAGCTAGCTAGTCCAGGCAGTTATCAGAAGTCATCACTGGTTCAAAAGCTTCAAAAACCAAAAAGAAAACAAAAATCACAGGACACACCAAAAAAAAATCCCCAGTTCATTTTACTTTTGTTGAAAATATTAAATAGCCCTCACTTCCACTGAAAAATCTCCAAGGCAGCTTGCAGAAGATCAATTAATCTAACAGTAAAATATAAGACAAATTTATAATGGCTGCCTGCACATACTCTGAAATCTGATAAAGAACACACCATTTTCTACATTTTAGCGATAGACAGAACATGCCACTAGCAACATTCCCCTCCCCAGATCTTAAATCAGCCTCACTCCAGGCTTAACTAACAATATGCCCACTGTCATCCCAATATACTTCTCCAATCTTAAACATCCCCCTTTATTTCTCATCCAAAGAGAGAAGAGCCTCAACCAATGTGTATGTTCCCTCTGCACATTGCAGATGTGCCAGAAATGGATGAGTTGTCTTGTCCCAGCAACCATACATGGGTAGAGAGAACACAACAAACGCTCCACTGCTTGGCTAAGGGGAATCCAAAGCCTTCGGTGGCTTGCTTCAAAGAGGGCATTGCTTATGATGTAGAAGAGAAGAAGAAACAGGTTGACCGGAGCCAGGCTGGCATCTATAACTGCACTGCCACAAATGAGCTCGGCTCCAGCACTAGAACAGTCACCATCCATGTTGAATGTAAGTAATGTTTCTGTATCTATGTGCATGTATGTGTGCTTGCAGGGGTGGGGAGAAGTAGCACCTAAGGAGTTGAACTAAGAGAGAAGATCCTGATTCTAGCTTTCTTTTAGGCACTGGATGACTTTGGGCCAGCCACTCTCTCTTAGACCTAGATTGTAAAGTCAAAAAGCATCTAATGTGTTTATCAATCTTTCTCCCTTCTCACATTCACATCCATTAAAATTCATTGCAGGGAAATTCACGGCCTGTAAAAGGAAGCACTTCTTTACAAAACTGTATCAGCCAGATATGGCAAGGGCCACAAGTTGCTTTTATAGGGGACTATAATAATAGACTAAGATAAATTCATGAAGAATCACAATGGTTTTGGATATCATATTGACTTCTAGTTTGGTGGTCATATGCCACTTACTGAATCGCAGGTCTTTTCCACTAGTGATGCAAACAACCATTGAAGAAAGTTTTCATATCATCATCATCTTCATCATGATCATCTTGTAAGATTCTTGAATGCATCTGTTTGCCTGGACTAGAACACAGAATACTGGACTAGATGGGTTTTGGCCTAATGACAAAAGGATTGCTCCTATGTTCTTATCCCCAAACACCTTCTCTATCTTCTCTCTGTTGTAGATGGCCCTGAGCTGGAAGAGTCCAAATGCCCAAGTCATCAAACTTGGCTGGAAGGAAACCTGTCGAATCTCAGCTGCCATGCTGATGGTATTCCAATTCCAGAAGTATTCTGCATAAAAGATGGCAACGTGTACAATGCTGGAAGGATGCACAATATCACTCGAAGTCATGCTGGTATTTATTACTGCAATGCTACCAATGTACATGGATCAGTTACCAAGATGGTTGATGTTACAGTGGAATGTAAGTGCAGTTTGTGAATTTGTCAGCCTTTCCAAGTAATGTAATCAGGAAAATATGAACAGATGAGCTAATATTACTTTATTATACCACTTTTATATTCAAAATCTTGCAAGTCTGAAAATACTGATCACCTACCACCTTTTAGCACTACAGAAGTTAGTGATGTTCCTTTTTTAGTTTCTTTCTCTGATCGTTTTACAACTGAGGCTATGCTCCCTCTTATTTGAGTGTTCCCTAGGCAGTGTCTCTTTTCCTTATCTTCCAGGGTCATTTCCACATACCATTTCACTATTGCATGCAAATTGTGTAAGTTAATACTGAAAACCCAGAGCTCCATGATGTTTTTTCCAATGGCTATGTATGCATAATCAACATATGATCGTCCATCTTTAAAACAGAAACTGCCAAGACATGGAAAATTCCCCCTCCAATGGAAATAATCAAGCGTCATTGTTTCTACACCATTTGTATATAGTTGATCTATATTTTCCTACATTTCATTGAAAAATCAGGATTTTTTTTAATCTTCTAGATGAGCCTGAAATGGATGATTCCAGCTGTCCTCAGAACTGGATTCTGACAGCAGGGACACCACATGTGTTCACCTGTTTTGCTCGGGGAAACCCAGAACCAACTGTTGAATGCACTAAAGATGGAATGGCTTATAGTCCTGGGATTCTCCAGAATGTCACCAAAGAATATGCTGGAAGTTATCTTTGTACAGCCACAAACATCCATGGCTCCACCTCTAGAGCTGTGACCATCCAGGTAGAATGTAAGTGAACGTGGATTTCAGCCCAACAGCCAGGGATGGGTAGACTGGCAAGGATTTTTTTTAAAAATGGCTACCATTTAGAAGTGATCCAAAATCAAGTGGTGCCATTCTGATGCTCCTTAATTTTTTCTGGTGCTCCTTAATTGTTCTTGTACTTGTAAATTAATAATTATCTCTCACTTAGTTTTTAACTCTTGCTGCAAACCTAGCCAAAGAGGGGGCCCTTATGGATCAGATTAGAATCATGAGCTAGGAGGGTTTCTCATACCTTTCCTATCATCTTCCTCTTTTACTGGTCTTTTTCTCCAGTTGGAAACTTCAACTGATGTAATTTTTCCTCCAAAAGGTATTTTCTCTATTTCAGAACTGCTTCTTAAAGAAATTCTCATTTGCATCACTGTCAGAACTGTCATCCATTTTAAAACATTCTTTGTGGGGATAAGTTGCTGAAAAGGTTCAAGTACAGGCAGTGTTAAATGAGATAGTTTTTTCTTATTTTCCATTCATCCTCAAGCCATGATTTGATATGTAAACAGCTTTGCCAAAATCCTACATTTAAGAGAATTAGAAGAGTTGATTTCTTGACAACTTTTGATCTGAATTTTTAATTTAGCTTTAATACTTTAAAAACCCGTGACCTAACATTTTCAAATTATACTCTTTCCTCTGATACTCTGATATTACAGATAAGCCAGAAATGGATGAAGCTAACTGTCCAAGCAACTGGACGTTGGTGGAAGAGGCATTGCCAACTTTTCTCTGTAAAGCAGATGGGTTTCCACCTCCTGAAATTATATGCACCAAAGATAATAGATCATATGATCTCAGCCAAGGGCAAAGAATCCTGGCTAACAGTGGAATCTTCTGGTGTAATGCAACCAACCGACATGGCAGTGTAGCGAAGGCAGTCAAGATTACAGTTGAAAGTGAGTGTTGATTATAAATACAGCTGGTTTTATCCATCTCTTACTTTCACCTGACAGGGAAACTTGTTTTTACTTTATTTTTGTTCATACTAGGATCCCCTAGTAGTACCACTAAATGTTAAGAGCCATTTATCTAAGTAACATATGTATCTTAGGAAACCCAGGCTTTCCTCATTCTTTGGTACAAGAGGAATACTACACCAGGTTGTAGAGTGGTTTTAAACATGCCTTTTTGATCAGCTGAATCTAACTCTGTCTGTACTTAATAGATTTGATTCTAAAATAAGGATGAAATCCTTTACTTTCTGTCATATTTTTGTCCCCGTGGATATGGTATTTAATGTCCATGAAGTATTAAAAATCCATAGTTCAGGCCTACATTTTCAAGGTTCTTGCAAACTAAAGTGAAGAAAATATTGCCGGCAGCTTTAATTTACTGTATTTGTTTTTAATGTGAGACATCTTGTGAAATGGAATATGTTAGTAACAGAGCTATAGTCCTCTAGTTTGAAGTACAGTGGCCATCTGTGAAGCAGGTTGACAGCAGCTGTTAATTACCTATGCATAGTTTATATATGTCAGGAAATCCTTGTCCCTCCATTTGTTGCAGCCAAACCCAAAATGGATGAATTGAGCTGCCCAAGCAATCAAACCTGGTTGGAAGGGACTCTGCAGTCTCTGGCCTGTGAAGCAAATGGGATTCCCACCCCACTTGTCTTGTGTGCCAAGGAAGGAACGACTGGAGAATTCTACAGAGAGCAGAATGTCAGCAGGAATGACTCTGGCTTCTATGAGTGCAATGCTACTAATGGCCATGGAACAGAGAGATGGAGGGTGAACGTGGAAGTGGAATGTGAGTCATCAGTTCATTCAGTGGCTTCATGGTGAACATCCATAAGATCTGTGCCTGAAGAGAGATGAGGTGGTACCCCCAATTCTATTCAACTCCAAGAGTTCATAAAATTCCTTAGGTGGCCATTATTGTGCTAGAAATTACTGAAGGAAAAGAGAGAGGAAGCTGGATGTACATGTGGGGGAAGAGCAACCCTTTTCACCCAGTGCAAGCTTCTAGAAAGAGTATTGCCCCCTTATCTACATTTCAGGAGCAGCTACATATCTGTAAGACCAATACTGTGTGACTGACTGAAGGATATGTGAAGGATATGTGAGGATTGATGACAGTGAACATCAATCTCCTCCTTGCACACTCTTCTTTTCATTTGCCAATGTATCTTCTTGTGAGGAAAATCTAAATAGGAGACTGTCCTAATGCCATCCTTTCTTGGAGAGCAACTAAGGTGCGCCATGGTGGCACAGTGGTTAGAATGCAGTATTGCAGGCTACTTCTGCTGACTGCCAGCTGACTGAAATTTGGCAGTTTGAATCTCACCAGGCTCAAAGTTGACTCAGCCTTCCATCCTTCTGAGGTGGGTAAAATGAAGGCCCAGATTGTTGGGGGCAATAGGCTGACTCTGTAAACTGCTTAGAGAGGGCTGTAAAGCACTGTAAAGCAGTATATAATTTTAAGTGCTATTGCTATTGCCACAAAGAAAGCAAAAAGCATGCCCATTAGAATCAGAATCTGATTTATATCTTGCCCCATGATTATAACTGGTTGGCAATCATTTCTGGAAGCCAGAAATTGATGTGGTCCTCTTCTATCAATCTTCTGCTCAACCTGCAACCAACCTGTATCTGCTCTAGTTCAAAAGTTCACCTGTTCTGAAGTGCTCCTCTCCATTTGGGCTGAGAAGTAGGGATAGCCTAAACCCAGCAGTTCATTGGTTCCTTTGTAGAGAAAAGATCACCTCTTTGGCTGAGCCAATATTGAGCTCTCGTGTATTTTAGATCTTTCCTTTATGTTCAGTGTTACAATAGTAAAATCAGTAGAATTCCTGCTTTGTAATCCAGATGTTGTGGGTTCAAAGTGCAACAGAAGCTTATTCTGGTTTTCTCCACCTCCTCTTCTTTCTGCACACTCACCTTTTCTATTTTTTTCTCTTTTGTTGATAAAAGCAATTCTACTCTTTCACTTTAAACACACTCTATTCTTTCTAGTCACACAAAATAGCAGGCAACCTGTCCTATTGTTCCCATTTATTCATACTCATTTACTATGTACAGTATACCTGCTTATACTTATATGTTTATCTATTATGTTCATACTTATACTTGTTTTCTCATACTTGCTTGACAAATTAAACTAAATAGCTAAATAAATAAATAGATTCATCACTCTCTATATACAATATTAACGGAGAAGAAGGATTAGGAGGGTATTCTAAGTTCACAGATCTGAGCTGCAAAACTCCAAACAATCACTAGATGCAAGCCAAAACGTTTTGGTATCTCTATGCTGCCAGGTCTGAATGTTTACAGCCTAGATCAAAGCGCCCTAACATTCTCTTTCTTTCTGGAACAAGCAGTTGTGCTACATTTTAGCTGTGTATCATGTCTGTGTTCAAAACTCCATCTAGTGGTCATTTGCTGTTTATTTTATTTTATTTGGTTTGTCAATTGCTTACAAGATAATAGGTATAAGTAAAAACATAGTTATGAATACATGGATACATATAAGAAAAATAAAAAAATAAAACAATAGGACAGGGACGGTAGGCACGTTGGTGCGCTTATGCACGCCCCCTACAGACCTCTTAGGAAAGGGGTGAGGTCAATAGTAGACAGTCTAAGGTTAAAGTTTTGGGGGTTTGGGGAAGAAACCACAGAGTCAGGTAGAGTATTCCAGACATTGACCACTCTGTTGCTGAAGGCGTATTTCCTGCAATCAAGTTTGGTGCGATTAACCTTGAGTTTGTATCTATTGTTTGCTCTTGTATTGTTATGGTTGAAGCTGAAGTATTCATTGACTGGTAGGACATTGCAATGTATGATTTTATATACTATACTTAGATCGGACCGAAGGCGGTGTAGTTCTAGGTTTTCTAGGTCTAGAATTTCAAGTCTGGTGGCATAAGGTATTCTACAACGAGTAGAGGAGTGGAGAACTCTTCTTGTGAAATATTTCTGGACTTTCTCAACTGTGTTAATATCAGATATGTAATTTGGGTTCCAGACTGATTAGGTGTATTTGAGTATTGGTCTAGCAAATGTTTTGTATGCTCTAGTTAGTAGTGTAACATTACCAGAGAAAAAGCTACGTAGGATTAGGTTAACAACTCTTAATGCCTTTTTGGCTATGTAGTTACAGTGGGCTCTAGCACTTAGATCATTAGAAATGAGTACTCCAAGGTCCTTGACAGAGTTGGATCATCAACAAGGTCTTGACTATTCAGCTTGTATTTAGTTTTCTGATTTTTTTGCCAATATGTAAGACAGAGCGTTTTTTTGTTGAGATTTGAAGTTGCCATTTGTTTGACCATTCTGATACATTCTGATACATGCTGTTCGTCTGACTTTTTCATCCCAGATCCAGTAGCCCCTACAGCTGGATGCTTTGCAGATCTCAATATCAACTTGTCTAGAAGCATTGCAATGCTATCTACTTATTTGTTTGTTACTTTGTTTAACAAAGTGTATAGCCTACCTAACTCAAGTGATTAAGATAGCTGGAGAAGACAGAGAGAAAAAAATGAGTGCCTTTTCCTGGAGGAACTGAACACCCACCATTTTTGTTTCCAGACAGGCCTGCTATTGCCATTCTATCAGTCAGTGGTTCTTTACCCATTAGAAGGGGAGAAAACATTACCATCACCTGCCAGGCAGATGGGTCTCCAGCTGCCAGCTACACTTGGAGGTTGCCCCATGCCTCCAACGTCATCTTTCTTGGTAACAACAGCACAGCAATAATTGTCCATGCAGATGGACAGAACAATGGTTTGTATGAGTGTACAGCAAGCAACAGGCACGGACAGCAGCACAGCCAGATAGAAATCCAGGTGGAAGGTAAGACCGGATGCTACACAAGCTTTGAAAAATGCCATTAGTAATGACATTTTATTTGTAAAGAGGACAACAGGATAAAGCAGAACTGGGAGAGCTTACAAGCTCTCCTTTTCTTCCCTAAGAACAAAAACCCATTATCAGGAGTTAAGTGTGAAATAAGACTTAGTAAGAAAGTTGGGTGTATGCTTGGTATAAAGAAATAAGCTTCAGAAAGGAAGATAAAGCAACTGAAAGAGAGAATACTAATTATGTAAACCCACCACCATTGTGCTAATGCTTCTATCTGCAAACATCCTGGTTGGTTTTCTGTAAAAATAAATGCAAAGTATACTTATATCCATGTGTCATATATCATCTCATTTAAGGGTGTCCAAACTTTGCAAATTTAAAACTTGTGCACTTGAACTCCCAGAATTCCACAACCAACAACAGAGAATGAACTTTCAAAATAGCTGAACCATAGATAAAATGTCTAACTCAGAGGGACAAAAGAGAACCAGCTAAGTCGTTTAACATTTCCAATGAAACATTCCATATAAAGCGAATTTTCAAAGGAAGGAAGGGTTGTCAGTGTCTTTTTTTCTCAGTAAAAGACTGTGTGAAATTTTGAAAGAGCAAGTTGAAGCCTGCCCACACGGGCTTATATGTTTTTCAGCAGGGTCAGGTTAGTTTTATGAAAAGCGGCCACTACTTAAGAATTATTTTTCTAAGCCAAAAAGCTGCTAACTAATCATATGCTTCCTCTTTTACAGATCACTGGCTATATATTATTGTCATTGTGGCAATTGCTGGTGCCACCATGCTGGTCCTGGGAGGAATGGCTGGGGTCATCTATTACCTCAAATCCACGGCCTGTAAAAAGGGGGAATACAACGTCCGTGATGCAGAGAATTCTACTGAAGCCACTTTCCTAAATCGGGAGACGCCTTGTGATATTGACATCTATGGCATACAGCTCACCAGAACATGAACAATCCCAGGCAACCACTCCTATCTGCCTCCCTAGATAGGGTCCAAGGAAGGTAAATGAAAGAACAACCGGTTTCTATACCACCCACTCATATCTTTCGCTATCTCGGCCTTTGAAGGGAGGGTTTTGGCACTATATAGTTTTCTATTTCACTCTGCAGTGTATTAACAGACAAATGACTGTCCCATGGTTGACCAGGGGCAGCCAATTTTAGTGTGTCAGGTTCTGGACCAGCCCAGCACAAACATGGCATTTTCCCAGACTAAAGCCCGAAAGCAGCCTTCATTTTTCCAGATATCATTTTAAAGTACTTCCTGCAGTTGGAAATATGAAATGAGTCCATTGCCTTTTGAAAATGTTGTATCAGAGGGACTGACTGGTTTTCTGTTCTGGGACATGGATGTTAATTCTGGCAGTAAAATTCTACAGATTCACTCTTCTCTCCCTAGTTGATTTGGTGCCTTGCCAAGGTGGGAGACATCAACTTTGGACCATAAGTTTGGAGTCATATTTGGAGCGGATGTAATGTTTTTAAGACAAGACAAAGACTATACTTTAAAAAGAAATATGGAGGAAATTAATCTTAATAGAATATGGAATAAATACAATTATGAACTGATATACAGAGAATTATGAGAACTACTCAAATTGTTATTGTGGGGCAACTCCTTAATGTAGAAGACTGTAACCTTCCATTTTAATATAACTAAGATGGTAACTGAATTGTGGGAGGGAAGGAGAGAGAAAAAGAGAGAGAGATCAAATGAATTGAGTTTAAATTCATGCCTTATGGATTTCGTTTGATATATAGTATTGGATGTCAACCCCCATAATTCCATACCAGCAAGACCATTGGCAGGCAAGTTATGAAAATTGAAATCCAGCACCTCTCATGGCATAAGATTGGAGTAGGCTGTGAAGCATCACACGTCTAAAAAGAACCATGCTTATTACAATTATCTTTTATTCTTCATGGGATCAAAATAGTCTATTAATTTAATTCTTTTCTTTTAAGGCCGTTTCAGGTTCAGCTTCCAGGCTACTGGAAGCCTTTAGGGAGGAAGAACAGGTGTTTATCTATAATTCTGATTTTTCTTGGAATGCATTCTGTGCATTCACATAAATGAAATCCAGAGCCTCTACAAAGCCCCTTTCTTTGCTTAAGTCACATGTCCAATGAATTTCCTGCATCTCTTCCATTCCTTGAGTCAGTGAAGGTGAGCATCATTCAAACTAAGTAGAGCTAAGTGAGTGGATAGTAATTGTGTGAATGCATAGGTGGCTATTTAAAGAATCACAGTTAAATATAAGCAATTTGTTTTCCTTTTTGGAGCAGGAAATGGTAGTCTTGGGACATTATAAGAAATGGAAATATATCAGCCTATACTTATCAAAGATGGGGCAAGTCATCAAAACACAACAAGCAAACAGGATCAAGAAAGATTCTTATCTTGCTTAAGCCTTTGGTGGCAAAAATAAAATAAAATACAGAAACATAAGAATATGTTGCTAACCAAGAGCCATCTAAAAGAAACTAGGAAAATTACTTCGGCAAATTTGGACTACTTCACTTTATGCTGTGCCAAGAAGTGAGCCTTTTCTGTATAAAGCACAATGCACCAGCTGTGCAACAAATGTTGAAATGATGAAAGCCAAGGCAATTCCACAAAAATGAGCCTGTATAGAAAAAAAAATACAGGTAGTACAATGTCTTGAGAAACATGAAACTGAAAAATTGCCTTTAGTAAAAATAAATAAATAAATGAGACATTCATATGAAGAATGGCCTTGGTCATATCATATACTAGCTGTAAAAAGTTGACTCATTAATTGACCAGTTTGCTATACTTACAAGACAATGGAACAACTAAGAGAAATACACTTCTGTGGTAGGTCCTACTCTGTAGCAAATCATACAAAGTCAGAAGGTCTGTGATTTACCACGGTAATCTAAATCACAGTCGAGAAACACACTAGAATCATCCTACCTGGTCTTTCCCACCCTTTTTTTCAACAAAAGAATGGAAAAGAAGAAAATATACAGGAGATGTCCTATTCAATGAAACACAAAAGTGTCCTACTTGGCTATAGAGGAAATTGCACTATACATTGCTCTGGAAGTGAACAAATCAACTATATTCTTCTCCATCTGTTTAGAAGAGTTGTCTGCCAAGTGCTTTACAGTAATAAGTTGATGAGATAGCTTGGATGCCTCCCCTCCAGAAGGTCAGTGCTGATAAACACTGAAAATGGCAAGGCATGCAAAGGTTTTTTTAATTTATTTGTTCAATTTCTATAGCTTCCTGTTTCAGTCAATAACTGTGGGCAGCTTACAATTCAGAAAATATATCATGATAAAAATTTTAAAGCACATTTTAAAACAAAAATACTAAAAACCAATAAAAACATTTAAAACACCCAGTTCAACATACACAACAGCAAGATATTTGGCCCATTAGCAATAGAGCCAGGAAACAGTGACTTTGGCACCTTCAGTGCCCCAGGATGAGGAGTATACCTGGGTTTTTAAGGCTTATGAAAGAGCAACAGGGTTGGGCCCATTCTGATCTCTGAAGGGAGGATGTTCCATAAAGCGGGGGCCACTGCGGAAAAAGCTCATCTTCTGGTCCCCTCAGCCAACGTTTTTTGGCTGACGAGATCTGCAGCCTGCCCGTTCTGCTTGATCTAGTTGGACCAATAGAGACTCTTGAAAAAAGGTTATCCTTTCAGGCACTCTAGTCCCAAGCCACGTAGGGCTTTGTGGCAGGACCATCTTAACAGCATTATGGGCCCCAGGCAAAGCAGTGTATTGGGGCCCCTACGACAACTACTCACAGGAATAAAAATGTAAATGGTCAATAAAATTAAACATACTGTATATTTTTTTTATCGGCACTTCCAACAAAATCAGTGTTGAAACATTAAAAACAAGCTGTGCAGCAACAACTAATCAACATGATAAACATTTGAACAACACACGAGGCTTGAAAAACACAATAATAAGCCATACAGTTGCTGCATTTATATGATACAAGATGCATTGAAGGGTTCACATACACAGATTAGTATGAGGCCCCAATGCTGGTGGGGCCCATGGGCAAGTGCCCATCAGGCCCATATCTTAAGATAGCCCTGCTTTGTAGGCAACCACCAGCACCTTGAATTGCACCCAGAAACACACTGGTAACCAGTGAAGCTCACACAGGAATGCTGTATACCTGGCACCCATTAACTATCCACACGGCCACTTTCTGCACCAGTTGGAGTTTCCAAATGATCTTCAAGGGCAGTCCCATGTGATACAGTAATCTAACCTGGAAATTACAAGGGCATGAGTTACTGTGAGCAAGGCCTCCTGATTTAATATGGACACAACTGGTGCACCACCCAAAGGTTTGCAAAGGGCCTCCTAGCCATGGCTTCCAATATACTTCCCCCCTCTTTGAGAGATAAAAGTCCCATTAATTTTTGATCGGGTTGTGTCTCTTTGTACTTGCAGTCCGGCATAGCCATAATGTCTGTTATCTCCACAGCAGTGAGTGGTGGTATTGCAGCACAATGGGAAAAGAAAATTTAATGGGCAGGAGGGCACACATAATAGCAAGCAATACAAACCACCACAGAATATTAACATAGAACAGACAGGTCTAAGTAGCTATGAAGAGAGGAATTGCCGTGTTTTTGAGAAGGAAGCATCAGGCTGCAAGGGCATAAAAGTTGGCAGAATGTGGTAGAAAAGTCTGAACGTAAGAGGGACTTTTGTTGGTCTACAAAAGTATAACAGCTAGTGTTAATAAAAGCACAAATACTCCTTGACTAGTTAATAAAAAATCCAGAACCATACAATTTTGGAGAACTACTTATGAAATTGAAGTAACTATTTGTAGTCTACCAATTGCATCTGCTTTAGTATTAGCATAAATCTCAAGAGACACCAGATATACTAAGATAGGTGAATTTCATGTCAGTAATCCCTTGGTAAGGGCATAAACCATCCAAGTAAGGAGTATAAAGGAGATTGCCATTTCACTAAAGGATTAAGTATTGAACAGGAAAGTGTGGTGAAGGTCAACCCAAAAGATGGGAAGAGTCCATATACTGACAGGCCCCTAGACTGCATGTTCCATACCATGTACAAGATAAAATTGTGTATGCTGTCTATTCAAAATTGCAGAAACTGTGGGATTGTTCTGGAATTTAGGTCAATAGAGACCTTATACAGGTAGTCCTCAACTTATGCCATGATTGAGGCCAAAATTTCTGTTGCTAAGCAAGACAGTTGTTAAGTTAATTTGGGCTCCATTTAATGATCTTTCTTGCCACAGTTAATTGAGTCACTGCAGTTATTAAGATAGTACCATAGTTGTTAAGTTAATTTGCCTTCCACATTGACTTTGCTTGTCAAATTGTCACAAAAGGTGATCACATGACCCTTGGACACAGCAAAAGTCATAAATATGAGTCAGTTGGCAAGCATCTTAATTTTGATCACATGACCCTGGGGATGCTGCAATGGTTATAAGCATGAAAAACGGTCATAAATCATTTTCAGTGCAGTTGTAATTTTGAATGGTCACTAAAACAAATAATTGTAAGTTGAGGATTACCTGTAATTCAATACACAATCAGTTGTGTTATCATCACAAGTTGCATTGATTTGAGGGGGGTTTCTAGAAGTACAATTACTTGGTAAAGGAATTCAGTAAAAGTCCATATATTTATTTGTTCATATTTATAGCAGTAATAGATGTCTTGAATAAGTGAAGGAAGATATCACTATATATTGTACCCCAGAAGAATGCCAAATAAGGAAACACCTCCCATTGGGCAGGTGGGCGAATGGGTGCACATCCAGCAATCTTTCAGGTATAAACAGATAGCTATGTCAGAAGACAGACTCATAATAAAATTGTCCTGCCAACTACGCCGATGGTCATATTAAATAGATCTCCCATTTTATTTTCTCTGGAGATAAACATGATGCTGTTGGCCTTGTGCTAATAACCAGTAAAGGGATTTGTAGGTCATTGAGTCTTATTAACAAGATTTTCCCTAATGTGGTAGAAAGTGAAATGCATTGCCCTGCAGTAAGTACCAAATAACCCATTTATATTTCATCGGAATTGCATATGAGTCTCACTCAAAAAAACCGAATTCATGTTCTAGCATCTGAATCTTTAAGAGCCTAGCAATGACATTAATATAAGGTATAGTGGTATTTCCCCCTCCCCCTTTTAAGTCTTTGCAAGAATTAATCAAACAGTGTTCTGTAATGTGTAACAATAAATAATATTTATTGCAGTTGCTTGGCAGCTATTTAATGGTGAAATAACCATTACTTTCAACAACGTTTTGAATTTTAGTAAATTACAGAATTTTAGTTATTTACAAAAACAATCAAGGTATTTGGTTTGATTATTTCATGATACAGATCTGCTGTTTTTCATTTTAATACTACTCTATAGAGAATATAGCAATCTCAAACTTCTAATATAAATGCTATTTACAAAAACAAATATATTTCAGAAAGAAGCCTGCGCAATATCACAAAACACAATTCTTCTGGAGAGTGAATGCCTTTTGAGTCATTAAGAAACTACCATGTTGCTGCATACTGAATAATACATGACCATTTAGTATAAATATACAAATATTTTGTAGCATACACCTTATGCATTTATAGTAATTATTGTGAAATTAACAAATATCAGGAAAAAAGTCCCTTAATCACCCAGGACTATATTTTTTTTAAATCTTAGAAGATGGCCTAATTATTAAATGTTTTAAATAAGATCCTTCTCCTGCTTGTCCAAAAGTAACTTGTGAAAAAGCTGTTTTGCACTTTGTAATTCCTCTCTAGAAAGTATTAAATAGCACTGCAGTTAATATAGCTTCAACCCCATATGTTATGAGTGTGATATTGATACTAACCAAATATATCTTAAAGGAATATCTATGTGATTAGGTAGAATAATTGCTTGAAAATATTTCAGCATTGTTTCCTCAGATGTGTGGATAATTGAAATTTCAGGTGAAAAACCTCTATTTCATAAACATTGCATGCTTTTTTTCTACATTCTTCCACGTTCATTTAAATTAAATGTTTAACATACAGTATATCTGCAATTTCATACCAGAGTAATATTATCTAGGAAGAATCAAAATACAAAGCCAAAATAAAAAATATATGGAAATGCAATTAGTATATCTAATAATAATCCATCTAGTTATCCATCCAAGGCTCTCAGGCAAGTAGTTCAAATTCCTCAAAGAATTTTTTCTCTCCAGTTAATTGCAAATTTTTACAAAATTGCCATATCTATAAAACAGAAAGAAAGAATCCCTTAAATTTATAATATGATTATGATTAGGGAATAACCACATTTTCAATTTTATGTTTATTATTCAGAGTACAATGAAAATAATCTATTAATATTATTTACACTTTAGACTATTAATAATGTATTAATACCATTTAGGTTAGGGCTGTGAAAATCATCTAAGATGATTACTTCAAGAAACAATGTGGCAAGCAAAGCACTCCTCTTTTTAGTATCGAAGCAGAAACATCCTTCAAAAGGTTCAGTCCAAATTCCCCTTAGGGGTATTTTCTGGTTCATTATTTGATAATTTATTTCCCAAATAGCATTCCCTTTCCTCCTTTATCCTTTATTTATGATTGGGGTGAGAGACAGTGACTGTCACAAATTCACCCAGTGAGCTTCCATGACTCGAAATCCTGAGTCTTCCCAGAATCACTTCAATGTTTTAATTATTACAGCCACTGGTTTTCATATTCTTCGTTCATGCAAGTTCACACACAAACAACATTTGCGCTGGGACCCCCGGTAAAGAAAGCAGTTGTCTATGAATGTATAATATGGTGTTCCTATAAAGCAGACATTTTACTACCAAGCTATTGTTCTATCTTTCAACTTAAAAATGTTCAGAGGAGTCTCAAGACTGAATGTGACAGAAAGGACTGTGAGGAAAGACCTTCACAATGAGCTGGGACATAGGAATATGCCTCATCAGAGTTTGGATTTCATTTTACTTTCACGCTACTGAACTGATCAGTCACATTTGGGAACTTCATATTTGTTCCTCAAAACTGGAGATTTTAGGGTTTTATTTATTCATTCATTCATTCATTCATTTGAAAGGAAGGCTGACAGGTCTCAAACTGGAGATTCTATGGCTTTATTTATTTATTTATTATTTGAAAGAAAGGCTGACAGGTCTATGAGTTCTGGTTGACTGAACACATACTAAACTAGATAGGGCTGACAAATTGATCTCTCTTCATTTGCAATAGGCAAAGCTGGGTTCCAAATAATATATTTCCATTTGTGATTAAAATCCTCAAGGACATAAATGAATGTAAATCCACAATTCCTAAAAGCAGGGTCTGCTATCAAGCACAGAGGGAAAGAAGAAAAACAAAGTGATATATAATCTAGATGAGACAGAGCTGTTCTGGATTCATCAAAATATAGATAAGGAAGTGCTACATATTTTAGGCACTAGCGTGGAGGCAAAATAAAAGGATAAGTAGATCAAGCAAATTTTTCTCTGGCTTCCTTCAGCTTGTAATATTATTCTAGCTAAGCAAATTTAGCTTCATTATACTGTAGCTTTCAGTGCATCTAGAAAAAGTGGCTGTTTTCTGGATGTATAATTCTCTCTTAGGACAGAAAGAAAAATGTTCAGCTGGGTTTGACATTTTGAATTCATATGTAAAAGTTACCTCCAGCTCTTAATACGTTGTATTGCTATGAAAATCAGCTTTGATCTCGTCTCTCACTTCATTTTCCTTTAAAAAAAATTAGCAACATTGGAGTGCAGGGGATTAGAATATATTTCTTTTTATCCATCTTCATGTGATAGCAAAACTGGATTATCCCGGAGAGTTAGTATAACACAGAGACACACTATAATCTAAAACAGATTTATCTTTAGACAAATCTACTACAATTCATAATTTAGCTCTAAACATGGCAGAATAACTTTTGAATATTGAACATTGCTTTTTTTTAAAAAAATGCTCATATTAGAAACTCCTCTTTCTATTCTTAATTGTTGTGGAATGGGGGTTATTTTTTACACAAAAATACAATTCAATTACAATGTCATAAGCACGTTTTTTAAAACAAAATGTGTTGCCAATCTCTTTCCAATGGAAAAGATTTTTAAAAGGGAATTAATAATTTAATTTTCCAATTGCTAAAATTGTGAATTAATTTGTTGGGACACTGAAAATTAGAAGCAGGTCTTTTTTATGTAGATATTTATTTTAGCTGAATAGTGATCACACGATTTGCAGTTTACTTCATTAACTAGAGATGAATGTTATTGCTTTTAATGAAAAACTGATAACCTTGGCATTAGAACTCACCTACAAGCACAGCTTACTTATCAAGTGGCCTTGTATTTATTCAGGTGAATTAGTCTGTTTTTCAGAATCTAAACCGAATGTTGTAAAACAGCCCACATTTCTTACCGGTGGCTTCATAAATCAATTTCAAGTGAGCAGCAGATGTTCAGGACAATCACAACCTATTCTGAACAATCAAAGCTTGCTTTCTCCACAGCCCCTTTTACCTTTTTCCATGTTTCTGCTGGGCAGCTACCACACCCAACTTCCCTCCACAGTTGGAACAATGTGGGTAAGGTTTCCCACCATGCTTTGGAATACTCCAGCAGTGAAAACATCTTATTCTGTACTTTTTGTACCTGGGGAGGGGGAGAGGAAGAAGAAATTTAATAATAAAGCTTAAACTTTATTAATAAGATTAATAAGTTTAATAAAATGGCATTGGTCATTCCTGTCTCTGAACTGAATTTTATAAATTGTACCAAGCATCTTCCCATGTTGCTGTATCTCCCATTTGCATGAAATAAAATGGAGATATTTTGTCTTGGTGTGTGTGTGTGTGTGTGTGTGTGTGTGTGTGTGTGTGTATGAAATATTTGTGGGATATAAGGAAAATATTTCCTATGAAGAATAGGGCCAATAGCTTTGAGGAGTCATTGGAACTGTTTTCCAACATATTTCCAGAGCATAATCTTGGTCATAGTTCAAATCACCTTTTTCCTTTCTATGTTTTGTTGACCTTTAATAGATAAATCAAAAGCAGTTCTGTGCTTGGCCTGTTCTGTAGTAAATCCTAGACCTTATCAAATGCAGTTGTTGAACTAGAATAGCATAGGATGCTAAATACCTAATGCCACAAGCATTACAGAGAGGTGTCCCATCTTCAGCATCTCTCCACAACGGTGTTTTCCTAGTCTTGCAGGAAGCACAACACTTATTTCCTTGAAAGCAAAGAGCAGTTAAGTCAAGTAATATGTCCTCGTAATTTAATTTGCTGAAAGCAAGTCTTACAAATTTCTTCTAACTTGGACTAACTTTCAGTACTAGACCAATGGTGTTTGGTTTTGTTTGCATTTTTTTGCCTGTTTGTTTGTTTTGGAGAGTATTTTTTGATGTTTTGAATTTTGGGGGAAATCCTGGTGACCTGAAATATGTCATATGTGCTCATTACTGAGGTTTTTATAAAGAAAATTCAGAATGAATGTCAATAGAGTTAATGTACATAATTTATAAAATTTAAATTGACTTCCCGTTTTATTTCAATAAGCCTGCAAATATTTTGATGAAATGTCTATTTTTTTCATCACAAGATGTTGAAATAAGGTTGACAACATCATAACTGTTAATCAAATCACTTAGTGAATATGTTGCTACAATAATTCTTAAACAGAGAATTTAGTTCTCAGAATTTAAACTACTGTAAGGTTTATACTGGATTATTAGACCCAATCTTTTCTTGAAAAATAAAATAAATCATATGCTTTTGTCTTGGACACTTTAAACATAATTCATTAGTATTATAATTATTTACTGGCAAAAGAATTAACATACTGTGAGTAGAGACGAATCCTTCCTCTTCCGAACTGCCAGCTTTGCACTCTTCTCCTAATGGGACTCCACTTTTTTTCCTAAGTTTTCCACTGAGCACAGATTAGATATTTAGCATTTCAGGTATGCTTCGAAACAAAACAATTTCCTAAGTCACATGTTTTAGCTTTAAACCCTGATCTCCATTGAAAATTAAATACAGGTAGTCCTTGACTTACGGCACTTTGTTTAGCAACCAAAGTTGTGATGTCATTGAAAAAAGTTACTTATTACTGTTGCAGCATTCCCACGGTCATGTGATCAAAAATGCCGGTGCTTGGCAACTGGCATGTATTTACAATACTTGCAGCATCCCCAGGGTCCCATGATTGCCATCTGCAAACTTCCCAGTTGGCTTCTAACAAGTAAATGGGTGAAACTGTATTCATTTAACAACCATGGTGATTCACTTAATGACTGCAGCAACAAAAGGTCATAAAATTGGGCACAACTTACTTAATGACCACTCTCCTTAGCAACTGACGTTCTGGTCTTCATTGTAGTCATAAGTTGAGGACTACCTGTACAATATTTACTGCTTCTCTCACATTACTTTATAGCATCTCTGATATATATGCCATGAGTCTCATTTTGGAGATTGACAAGAAAGGGGAAGGCATAAATTAGATACCCAAGAAAATTCTGTGGCTAAGCAAGTTCTTATTTTCTCTGAGGGCAGCAGGAATAATTTTAGAGTTACCCCTGATAACAAATACACAATTATACATTCTAATGGCAAAGGCCAAAGGATGGAACTGGGGAAAAAAACAGTAGTAGCAATAGCACTTAGATTTCTCTACTGCTTCACAGTGCCTTTACAGCCCTCTCTAAGTGGTTTACAGAGTCAGCATATTGTCCCCAACCATCTGGCCCTCATTTTACCGGCCTCCGAAGGATAGAAGGCTGAGTCAACCTTGAACCTGGTGAGATTTGAACTGCCAAATTGCAGGCAGCCAGCAAAAGTAGTCTGCAGTACTGCACTCTGACCACTGCACCACTGTGGCTCTTGTGGAAGGCATAAATTAGGGTAGATACCCAAGAATATTCTGGACCAAGCAAGTTATTGTTTTCTCTGAGGGCAGCAGGAATCATTTTAGGGGCATTTCTGATAACAAATACACAGTTATACACTAATGGCATAGGCCAAAGGATGGAACTGAAAAAAAAACAATCACAAACTTTATAGGACAGTTTTACTAAAGTATTTTTTACCAAATGTGAATGAAGAATGCAGCTTGTGAGTAATGCCTGAAAATATTAAGTTCAAGACAGCATAACTAATTAATTTTCAACAAAAGTTATAAGAAACTACCCGAAACACACTTGATCCAAGTTGTATGTACATACAAAAAAGATCTTACATCTGTTAGAATATGTTTTCTATATTTACAGATCTATCCTATATATATCTATGCAAAAAAGATTTTGTGGTTTAGAAGAACTGTTCTTGGATCAGTAAGAGTCAAATTGAGCAGCTCAGCAATTTATCAGATTTCTATTTTGCCTACTACATATGTATGCCTCTGGGTGGTTTACAAATAAAAACACAGAAATATAAACTTAGTTAATAGTCATGCTGCTCATAAACAAAAAATGGAAATCTCTAACAAATAGTTCATAGGTACTGCAGTTTACGAAAACAATTCTGTAGCCATACCTAAAGGAAGTCAGGGCTTTAACAGGGTGAATAAAGAATAGATGACCAAGTTAAAAATACAATTCCTCATATCTTACGTTCCTTAGGATTATTCTACTTCATCCAAATCACAGTGTGTTACAAAACTGTGTTGCCCTTTTTACCTTTTTAGTTTTCACATGTTTGACATGGCAAAGAAAAGAAACATGATCAAGACAAGGGGAGAAAAGATTACATTAGGAATAAAGAGGGTAGGAGGATTTCTCCTCAATAGAATTTACTCCCAAAATGTTCAAATGTATTTCCACTTATATATTAGGAACTACAATTCCAACCAGGTCAATGGCCAAGATTTATGAGTGATCTAAACTATAATTTCTAAAAGACTTGAGGTCCTTTATCACTTGAGATAAGAGTGACACCCAAGCCTTTGAGTGGCTGGGAAGTGATTAAATGGTTTTTCCACAGCAGTACAGTACCTATTAAATTTATTTGGCACCCATCTCCTTATTAAGGCAAGCCTGATTATAAATCTCTGAGTGCTGTTTCGTATCTACCAACCAGTGCTTATCTAGTTGGAACTCCAGAAATAAATTTTAGATTTTCATTTTCTGAGCAACTGACTCAACAAAAATAGAAAGGAACAGAAGGCAGACTGGCCAAGAGTTATAACTCTGTTGCAAAATTATCAACATGGTGCCTCACTATGTTAGGAACTGACATTGTCTCCTGTCATCTAGGAAGTAAGACTATGGCTCATTCTACTGTGGGCACCATAGTGGGAACATTTTAATTCAGAAAACATGTTGTGGACTCTCATAAAATCACTGCTGTGGGGGTAGGTAGAGACAAGAAATAATTATATCCATTAAATGCCTTCCCTGGAAACATTGCCCCTTCTGAACTGTTTTCCAGAATACTTCCATGCAATCTCCAGAATTCCCCCGTTCTTGCACAATTTTTGATACCGCTGCAGCTTATCCTGGTCCTTTTGTTAGGCAAGAAGTTGCAGCCAATTATCATTTTTATTTTCCAAAACAACATATGACATCCATACGTCATTTTTTAAAATAAAAAATGATGCCAGTATTCCATTTATACTTATATTTATAGGTCTCCTCTTTGTAAGCAAAATGTGGCTTTTAGGAATTGGGGAACTACACAAGAAAGGAAGTTTAAATCTTTGTGAAGTCTTTGACATTTTTTTTCCAATAGGAACTGTTATTTATGGGACACAATATGCATATTACATGGTAGACAAGTTAATTAAAAGGAAAAATTAATAGTATGAACAGTACAAAGTATTCCTGTTTGCATATCTGGGAATTAGGAGCCACAGGTTCACTGACATGTCCTACAGCAACTATACCTGCTGAATTGGGGGTTAATGATAAGGCGACAGCCCTCTGAACAGCTTTGACACAGACACAATTTCATGTGAAACGTCACCCCTTGAAAATTTGGGTCCAGAGCATCATAGCTCCTTCTGGGTTTAGGTTGCTTGCGGAAGAGTCTCCTCCTGCCTCTCTGTGACTCAGAGACTTGGGTCAGTCTGGGCTCTTCTACACAAGCTCTCCACACCTGGTGACTCCTATGGTCTTTAGAGTGGGTAATGGGAGACCTCTCATGAGCAACCTTCCCAGCTTCTGGGGGCTTAACCTGATCTGGAGGTTCTGAGCCAAGGCTGGAGCAGTGGAGGCTGATGAGATTCAGAGTATCAGTGGGAGCAAAAGGCACTAGGGGAGAGGAGAAACAATTGCACTGGGGTCCACGGGCATTGTGGAAACAGTTGCATTGAGGTCCACGGATGCTGTGGATCGAATGCATAGCCCGGCCCAGCTGCCACAGAGGCTTCCCTGGGTTATTGCTGATTGGCTCTGCTTGGGACAGCAGCTGTGTACTCTCCTGCAGGAAGCTGAGGGCTTTGCTATCTGGCATCTGAAGGCAACAAGCCATGTTGCTGAAAGGCTCAAACCTGCAAGTAAGAAGAGTAAATTTAAAAAAAAAGCATTGAGTGAACCAAGATGCAGATCGTCATGTGTATTTATAAAAGGGTGGGGCACTTACTCCAAACTCTTCTTCCACATGAATCAATTAAGGACTGCCCCACATTAATACCAGCACTTTTACATCTATTTTATAATTTATAGACATTCAAACATTTTATTAAAGTTCCCTTGAAAAAGTTATCTTAGGATAGTTTTTTAAAGGATTCTGTCCCAAATATTCTGTAATAAGTCTCTCTCACCACTATGTGCTGGTATAAATTTTATATGAGAAGGCTCTCCTAATATCCATTCAAATTTATTTTTAAAAAATGTATCTACTTTCTTAGTTTTCTTCTTTAAAAAAATTCCTAAACAATGAATACATGTGAAAAAAAAAACAAAATGTTCTTTGAAAAATTATCTGTAATTACCATGAGCATTATCTATTTAATTATTCTTTAGCCAGCATACGTAACCAAAGACCCTATAAATCTATTGCAGGACTTAAACAATGCGTTCAAACAATTGATCAACAGTTTAATATCAATGAATTGAGTAGAAATATAGGTTCTCTAAAATTTTATGATCTATATGACTTATTTTCAAACATACTGCTCAAATGGATTTCAAAAGAAAGGGCATTTAGTAATTAAATCTCAAGCATCTATAAAGCATGTCAGTGATGGCTTGTTAATAAGCTTGTTTGGCAATAAATTTCACAGACTGATTATAGTCCAAACGTATTCTTCAGAATACCACAGAATTGTTGTCTGCACAATGAATTATTAGAGAGATGATCCCGCTGGAAACAGCCCAAATAAACAAAGCTTTTTCCAAGTATCTTTCCATAATATACTTTGTATATTCTCCCACACCTGACGATCCCATGAGCATTTTAAACCTAATCAGTCGGTAGGTGGCGCCACCTCCTGGCTCTTTTTTGCCCTGCGAAACCCATCACTAGTAGCCTTGAAAATCGACGTACGGGGTCTGGAATCGCCCTGCCTCAAGTATCCCATCCTTTGAACAAGATTTCCTATTTTCCCTCGATTCTCCAATCTTAATACAGGACTTCTGCAGGACCGCTGTCCTGAAGCACGTCTGCCATCTCGAGAGAGGCACTAATCCTTGTCAGGATTCCTTTTCCCCCTCCACACGAAACTGAGGAGAGTCCCCACTTTCTCCAACAGTCTCGTCCAGCAATTCCTCCTCCTGCTGTGGGGAGGCTGCCCTTTCCCATATCCAGGCCAGTTACTCCGAGGCGGCTGAACAGGAGGCACCCTCCTCCTGGGCTTGGCCTCCCCTCCCCCTCAAAGGAAACCCACCTAAAAGTTTCCCGCCCCTTCAGCTGTCCACATCTGCGAGGCCCCCCGCGCGGGGTTCCCGCTTGCAAGTACTTGACCAATAGTAATCAACCCTGCTCGGGCTCGCGCCGCTTGCGGGGCTCGCCACCCAAAGGCTAACGTGGCTGGGGCATGTGCGGGGAAGACGCAGTCCGCTTCTACACAGCGCTGCGACCGTTTCGCTCTGCACACCGAGCCTAGACCACCGTCTTACTCGGCAATAAATCCCAACAATATTACGCACAGAAGTGAAGCAAATAGCCGACAGCCTTTGCGCCTTAAGCAAGTCTCCCTGCGTGTTAGTGAGGGTTACTCCTAAATGTATATTCCATGGGATTCAGTCCTGTTTGATTCTGAGGTCCAAAAAGTGCATTCGGATCCCACAGCTGAGTGAGAGCAATCAGCCAGGAGGAGCTTTTCCGGATCTTCTTCGGATGCGAACTGATCCGGAGCCCCTTCTTCTCAGGATGTCAGTCAGAACGACTCACCTGAATTCTCTAACCGCGGTTGTTTCTGACCCGAAGTCCCCTGAAATTGAGACCGGATTGTAACTAGACTCTGACTCCAGGCAAGGAGGGCAGAGCAGTTCCTGCAGGACAGAAAAGTCCGGGGGTTGCCCTTCCAAGAAAAGCTCCCCCTCCATGATCAACAGTCCGGAGGAAGAACCTGACGCCGAACCACCTCTTTCAAAGGCTCAGGAGTCAACCTTTCAACGAAGGTCCTAAATTGGCCACAGCTGGGAGCACAGGGACGGCACCTATATAAAGGGGGAAATCGACTAGTTTTAGGAGATATGGGTCAGAAGAGGAAAAGGTCGAGATTGGAGCGTAACTCAAACGTTCACCGGGTCAAGTCTGTTCCCCCAAATCTAGACTGGACCCAAAATAGGATTTGTTATGGTAACTAAGTGAGAACATCTTTAGTAGAGTAACACTGGGTGCCTTTACTAGAGTCTGCCATGACTTTTTTTTTTTAACAGAGGAGGAAGTTTAATTTGGGAAGCTAGTTACGGTAAGAGGTTTCATCTGGAGTTAAATGGAACTTCCCTGTTCAGAGATTGTGTATCTTTGAAAAATAGGAGAGACATCCCTGCTTGGTTTGCTTGTATGGTTCAACAAAATGGGTTGGAACCAGTGACTTGAACCCAACTGTTTCTGTGTGGCATTGTACGTTCAGCCACCTAAAAATTATGAACAAGATCTCTTTGCTTGAAATATATCTCATTAAAAAATATTCCTGTAAACTGACCATCACCATAAGTGAATTGGATAGCTATATAAATTTCCTACATAAATGGGTACATTGCTTACTGGAGAAGCAGCTGTGTATTTTGTGTGGGGTTTTTTTTAATGTGAAATTTTAGCAGTATAATAGCAGGACTACAAAAAAAAAAGTTTGGACAATCCCCAAAGCTCATTTCAGGTGGGATTATTTGAGAGCAAAACTTTACTTAGTCTAATTATAATTAACTGATAATTAACTAAAGTAACATCCTTTCTGAGTGTAAGGATTGTGTGTCAATTTTGAAAATTCCCAGAGATTGGGGGTATAAATTTAGTGGTTAATGCACCAGGCTAGAGACCAGGGGATTATGAGTTCAAGTCCCACAGTTAGTCATGACAGCCAGCTGGGTCACACACATTCAGCCCAATCCACCTCACAGGGTTACTGTGGGAAAAATAGGAAGGTGCATTGGATATATCCACTGCTTTGAATTATTTGTAAAAATAAAGGTGGGGTACAAAATTTAAAAAATAAATACCCTGCCCAAAATTCTTTTTAAAGGGGTGAGTAGGAAAGAAAAGGTATTTGTGGTCTCGGATCTTACTTGGCAGTGAATCTCTTTGAATTACTGGATTCTCTTACAAGTGCCAATGGAGATGGATGATGCAATTGACTTCCCTTGAATCCAAGTTTCTTTTGAAAAATACTTTTAGCATTGGTTCTCTCAATCTTGATCAAAATATGACTTAGATAAATTATAGCTGAACTATTAAATCTACTTATCACCAAGCACTTTCCTTATTCATTATATTTAATGCCAGTTAACTAGGCATTATATATATAATGTTTGATTACTTTTTGGATTTATAGCTTCAGCTTCATTTCTGATTAATCCACTGTATTGTTCAGCATCTGAAATAGCTGGAATTGCGTCCTTTTTAGTAAGAAAGTAAACTCACACGTATAGGTACATCTGTCAGTTTCTCTGTCAAAAATTGAAGAGCTGATCCTGCTCTTTTGGTATAGGGCCAGCAACCTGTTTCAGGTGGCATAAGGAAGAGAAGCGGGAGTGATGGCAAGAACTGGTATCTGCATTCTTAAGCACAGTTTTGAAAGAGATAATAGTTGAAGTTATAAGAAATAACCACACAGATGTATTTGTAAATTACATAGGTGTGAATACATTCCACTCCTCTTCTTGAGTTTTTGTGGATACACCACACTTTACAGGCAAACTTAAGATTGTGAAGCCTTTTGAATTTTCAATATTTCTATATACTGTCGGGCTCTGAGTTCACCCAGAGCACGTCAGCTCTGAATATGCCTCACAGCAAGTCAGCTGGCCATCTCACCTTATCTCTGCTGCTGCCAGATCTGTATTTCTGCTTGTGTGCTAGCCGATGGTTTTGGAATGACTCAGTAGAGCTGAGGATGGATTCTGCAATAACTGCAGGGTTGCAGGATGGATTCTGCAACAACTGTGGTGCTGCTGGAACTGGCTCTTTATTGATGTGGTGCATATTGTTAAAGTGGGTTGGGGCACATATAGGTGGTAATTAGGACTTAGGTTAAAACACAGTGAAGGTAGCACCAGGTAGGGATCAGTTAGGGTCAGCATAGGGTAGGGATATAGACATGTTGTAGGGTTAATAGCATTTAGGGATAATGGGTTAGGCATGACCAGAATTAGAACTGCGTATAGGCCTGGGTGTGGTGGGGTGTGTCTCATGATAATGGTGATAAAAGGAAAAGGAGCAAACTCAAACCCAACTCTAACCTTGCCTGGCTTTTAGCCATTCTTGTTGTTTGATGCTATATTGAATAAACCACCATTGTCCTAAAGAGTAGCTGGAGTTTGGATTCATTTAAAGACAAATCTTCAATACTCAAGAACTGGCTGAGAGATATAGTAAATATGACCCAAGACATTATCTGTTCTTTATCAAGTTGTAAAATTAGATACAGGTAGTCCACAATTTACAACCATTTATTTAAGTGACTTTGAAATTACAGCTCCACTAAAATGACTTATGACTGGTCCTTGCACTAACAACTCTCACAGCATCCCCATAGTCACATGATCAAAATCCAGGCACTTGGCAACTGGCATATATTTAATCAATCAATCAGAATAGAGCTGGAAGAGATCTTGGAAGTCTTCTAGTCCAACAGCCCCTCTCCAAACAGGAGACCCTGTACCAGGGTTGTCAAACTCCTGGCCTGAGGGTTGGATGTGTCACGCACTAGCCATACCCACACCCAGTTTAGCAAAGGGAAGAAAAATCCCAATATGTCCTGTGATGACATGATGACCCTTCCCTATACCATTTCAGACGAGTGATTGTTCAGTCTTAAAAGCCTCTAGTGATGAAGCACCCACAACTTCTGACGGCAAGCCAATCTATGATGGCTGCAGTGCCTCAAGGTCACGTGATCACCCTTTGTGATCTGTCCAGCTGGCTGACAAGGTGAGACTGAAAGCTGGGTTTGCTTAAGTCATGTGATTTGCTTAAAAATTGTGGCAGAAGTCATAAAATTAGATGTAATTAACTATCTTGCTTTTCAACTCAAATTCTGATCCCAACTGTAGCTGCAAATTGAAAAACACTTGTAAAGAGAATCCAGTTAAATGAACCAAAAACATTATACTTGTTCTTTGATTTGAGGAAAATAATTAAAAGCTACGTAGTTGTGTGTGTGCATTATCAATTTATTTGAAATGGAAATTAGAGCCAGGTGTCTCAATTAAAGGGATAATTGGGTGTGACTGTGAGAAGTCCTGCCTTATTTAAAGAAGAATTGTGGGTGTTCACTAGCAAAGTTACTACACAGGTTTGTGGAAGTATGTTATGGCTCAAATAAAGATTTCTGAAGATCTCTGAAAAGAGATCTCAACACAAAGAGATGCTGTCCATTTTGGAAAAGGTTACAAAACAATTTCCAAACATCTACTACTTCACTGTCAGGCAGATTGGTTACAGATGGAGGCAATTCAGTGCTGCTTGTTAACCTCCCTAGGAGTGGTTAACCAATCAAGATCACACCAAAAGCAAGATGTGTAATATTCTGGGAGATCTCCAAGAATTCAGGAACTCAAAGAATCCTAGGAACTAAAGGCAGCTCTTGCATTGGCAAATATCACTTATTCATGAAAACATCATTAGGAGAACTCTGAACAATGGTGTATACAGCAGAGTTGCAAAGAAAAGGTTTGCTGCCTATTTACAGTTTGGGAAAGGCCATGCACATAAGTCAGAAATCTATTGAGGTATGCTCTCTAGATAGATGAGACCAAAATATAAATTAAAATCATTTTTGGCAAAGGACAAACATTGTGTTCCAGCCTAAGAACTTTGTCCCACTTGTGAAACCAATACCATGATTTGGGTTTGCTTTGCTTCCTCTGGACCAAGACATCACTGGTGTATTCTGACTTATATCAGCAAATTCTACAGAAACCTACCAGGGTACCTGTCTATGAACTGAAGCTCAAGAGAAAGTGAGTCGCGCAACAAGACAACCACCCCAAAATACAGTAATACTTTTGCCACATACAAATGTGTAGTTTAGATAATTTTCCTGAATCAATGGCTAAGTATAATGATTTGATTCATTTGTTTAATTATGTTCTTTTTATGTATTTTTAGGACTTCTGTAAAGTGATCACATTTTAGGTCACACTTATAAAGAAATATTGAAAATTCAAAAGGGGTCACAAGCTTTCAAGCTTCACTTCATGTTGTATAGATACTTGCCTTTGTTCAGATCATTATGAACTTTTAGCTGCATTTCAAAGAGAAATCTAAATACAGGGAGTCCTTGACTTACAATAGTTCACTTAGTGACCATTCTGAAAAAAGCAACGTATAACTTTTTCCCACTTATGACCATTGCAGCACCCTATGGTCATGATTTACATTTGGATGCTTGACAACTGACTCAGATTTATAACAGCTGAGGTGTCGCAGAGTCACGTGATCCCCTTTTGCAACCTCCTGATGAGCAAAGGGAATGGGGAAATCAGATTCACTTAATAACTGTGTTACTCATCTAAGAACTGCAGTGATTCATTTAACAAATGTGGCAAGAAGTCGTAAAATGGGGCAAAACTCACTTAACAATTTTTTCACTTAGCAACATAAATTTTAGGCTCAATTGTGGTTGTAAATTGAGGCCTACCTGTATGATGATCTAGGAAGGTTCATTTATGGCGCATAGAATTTTTTTAAAATGGTTTTGCTGAAAAAGTTACACTGTATCAGAAAGAGCTGTACAGATAGTCCTCCACTTACAACCACCAGAGCCCAAAATTTTTGTTCTCAAGTGAGGGATTTTATAAATGAATCTTGCCCCATTTTATGACCTTTTGTGTCACAGTTGTTAAGTCAATCACAGCAATAGTTAAGTCAGTAACTCGGTTGTTAGATGAATCTGGCTTCCCCGTTGACTTTGCTTGTCAGATGGTCACAAACGGTGATGACATGATCTCAGGACACTGCAACTGTCATAAATGTGAATCGGTTCCCAAACATTTGATTTCTACTTATGTTACCATGGGGATACTGCAATGCTTGGGTGAAAAACAGTCATAAGATACTTTCCAGTGCTGTTGTAACTTCAAATGGTCACTAAATGAACTGCTGTAAGTCAAGGACTACCTGTAGTAAGATTAGGAAACATGTATCCTCTATTTAATTCCAACCAATCTTAATCTGCACGGATACTGTTCAACGATTATGAGTGTTGTAATCAACCTTTGGAGAAGTACAAGTTGCTCAAACCAATTTAACAGTATAAAACGTATCTGAATAACCGATTAAGCTTCTCCCAAGTACTTGTTAAATAAATAAAAGCAAATCCATCATTTATACTAATGCTGAGTGGGAAGAAACCATGTTCACTCCATTGAAAGTATTTAGACAATAATAGTACAAAGATATTATCTACATACAAAAACGGTTTTTTTCTGAAAACATGTGCTTTCCCCCTAAAAACAGAATATCATGTTAGGAATATAAGTCACCTAACAGTTATTTGGGTTAGAAATATATAAGCCAGGATAGACATTTTAGTACTATGTCTTTAAGAGATTGCAAAAACTGCAATTGGGTGTGGTTTTTCAAACGGCCATAAGATGGAGCCAGAAACCTGTGTTGTCTTAGTCTCAGAAGAGAGTGTGTCTGAGTGAGTATCTCTATTTCCTTCTGTTGGAAAGTATTGCCATTCCTCCATTTTTCCTAATTGACTGCTATTTCTGGATTTAATGTAAGTCTTACTGAACTGTTTTTGACACTGGACTTTGATATTTGGATTATCCCTGGATTGAAAAACTGACTGATTTACCTGTGAATGACTTTTGGACTGCTTATCTTGAACTTTACTTAAACTGTCTGGAAGTAAAAACCTACATTTACTGTACAGTGTATCTGTGTGCTGTATGTGTATTATTCAAACACTACTCTCAAATACGTCTCCCTGTATGCGCTCATTCTCCTAACGGGGAATTACTTCAACATAGCATACTGCATATCCTGTAACTATGTAGATGACACTACTCTGATAGCTGAAAATGTAAATGATCCACAAACTCTAATAAGTCATGCAGCAAAGTAAAAAAAAATGGTACTAAAATTAAATGTAAATAAAACCAAACCAATGGCAATAGGTACAACAGCCAGCCTTATAACTGACAGTTAAGATACTGAAGTGATAGAGAGCTTCTACCTTTTACAATCAACTATCAACAGTAAAGGAACAAGCTGCAGATTAACTTTTACAGAACAGCCACGAAGGCCTTGGAAAAACTATTCAGATCCTATGATGTGTCTATACCTACAAAGCTCAGAATATCACAGTATATGGTATTTTCTGTGAAAGTCTATATGGGAAGTGAAAGTTGAACTCTGAAGAAGTAAGATAGAAAGAATACTGACTCTTTTGAACTTTGGTATTGGAAAAGTGTACAGAAATATGCTTCAGGGCTGTGTCACACTTCTAAGTGGCTGTGCAATTACAAGAACGACAGATATAACTATTTAAAGGTATTACAGGTAAGATGCTACAGTTCTGCTCCTGAACTCTTCAAAGCACCTTTGGAAGCTGAATCTAAAATGCTGCCCAGTCCCTGCGCCACATGCACACATCATTCCAAATATATTTGTTCATGTGTATGGAGAATGAAATCAAAAACATTAGCAGAAGTCTCATCTTTACTGGAAGCCTTTTTTGTTCTGTTTTGTTTCTTTTTTTCATACAGATAACCAAATATCCAATATCCTGTTTGATGGTTAAATGCAGAGAAGGGCCAGTATAGATTAAAACAATGCTGGCAGAATAAGAGAAAACAAATATGCTGTAAAGTATATAGAGAATGTGCTTATGGGAATTACATTTTTTCCTTCTTCATGCAATTAACAATACATGAAACTTTGTATTCTTCTGCTAAACACAGTGGCTGCTGTGTGAGAACATTTTGCCTCTCCAGGATATGAGGAAAGAACGGTATGGAACTACCCTTCTCTCTTGGATGAGGCTAAACTTAATCCGCTTTGAAGAAGTTTGACTATCTCAAACTAATGAGATAGTCGCCAAATGCTTGAGTCTCACTCATTTCACTCAGTTCCTTCCATAGCCCCATCTTCTTATTCTTCGAGCCATTTCCTCCTTTTTTCTTTTCTTTAAATGTTTCCAGCTTTGGCCACAACCCTGCTGTGCTCTCTGTAGCCTTTATCATCTTAACAATGGAGACAGATCAAGTCTTGGAGTCTGTAGTTCTCAATGTGGTTTGGGGACATGCCCATCCACATAAAAGTTCCTAGTGATTTTGGGAAGGGTGAACTCTGCTCCTTCCAGGTCTTTACTAAGGATAATTTGGCAGCCCAGTCGAGAGTTCTCCTGAAGCAGCGGAGCCATATCCAACATATCCTCCTCCCTAGGTGGAGAAGAATGTCAGGAATTATTTATAATAGCAATTAACATCCTGACTTTGCACTTACAACATTCATGGGAGATAACTACTTTAAAACCTGAAAAAGAAAGATGAAAAAGAAAAGCAAGAAGATCGAAATATTAATAATATAACAGCACACTTTGTCAAGATTTTAGAAATGGTTTGTCATTGACTGTTTCCTAGGGCTGAGAGAGGCTGGCTTGTGCTTTAATTGGGACTAGAACTCATCATCTCCCAGTTTCTAGTCTGGTGTCTTAGCTACTATACCAAGCTGACTTTCTCTGAATAAATATATACAGATTTTAAATACTTATTCCAATTCATACAGCATTATAGACTTTACAAATGCTTTTTTGTCTTTTGTAATTGTTTTTTTTTTAATTTCCTTATACAACAAACTTTTTTTAGTACATTCAGCAACTTTTGGTGCTGCATCAACCAAACAGAAGATAAATTATATATAAATATACCAAAGTACAAAACAAAGTATATCCAAATTTGTATATCATGTTGCATGGGACCATTCTATGTAACTCTTCAGGTTTTCAGCTAAAGAGCATTGACTATAAATTTAGCAGTTCTGCTGGTCACACGTGTACTAGTGCCCAGAAGGAAATATGACAAGCTGTTGTGAGGTCTCAAAAGGCTGTTCTGTTAAATTAAGATTCTAAATATCAGGCCTATGCTGAGATGTACATAACTGGCAATCAAGCAATGTGTGCTCTCTCCTGTAGCTGGAGCTCCACCTGCTTAACTTCTATCATAATATCCCCACGCAATAGAGATATACAGCACGTTCAGAAAGTATTCAGATCCCCTTCCCTCTTGCCAATTTGGTTATGCTGCTGCTTCATTTTACAGTGGTTGAAATTCATTTTTTTTCCTCATTAATCTACACTCAGTACCTCATGACAAAGTGAAAACAAAAATTTTAAATGTTTCTAAATTTATTAAAAAGAAAAAACTGAAATATCCCATTGGCCTAAGTATTCAGACCCTTGACTCAGTACTCTGTTGAAGCAACTTTGGCAGCAATTACAGCCTCGTCTTTTTGGGTATGACGTGACAAGCTTCGCACACCTGGGTTGGGGGATTTTCTGCCATTCTTCCTTGCAAATCCCCTCAAGTTCAGTCAGGTTGGATGGTGAGTGTCAGTGGACAGCCCTTTTCAGATCTCTCCAGAGATGTTCAATAGGTTTCAGATCAGGGCTCTGGCTCGGCCACTAAGACATTCACAGTCTCTAAGCCACTCCTGTGTTGTCTTGGCTTAGGATCATTGTCATGCTGGCAAGTAAACCTTCAGCAAAATACTTGTACTTTGTTCCATTCAGCTTTCCCTCAACCCTGACCAGTCTCCCAGTCCCTGCTACTGAACCCCCCACAGCATGATGTTGCCACCACCATGCTTCACTGTTGGGATGATATTGGGTAGGTAATGACTGGTGCCGGGTTACATCCAGACATAACATTTAAAATTGAGGCCAAATAGTTCAATCTTGATTTCATCAGACCAGAGAATCTTGTTCTTCACAGTCCGAGAGTCCTTCAGGTGCTTTTTTTTTTTTTTTTTTGCAAACTCCAAGCAGGCTTTCATGTGTTTTGCACTGAGGAGAAGCTTCCATCTAGCCACTCTTCCATAAAACCCATATCGATGGAGGGCTCTGTCCCATCTCCACATAGAATCTCTGGAGCTCAGTCAGAGTGACCATTGGATTCTTGGTCACTTCTCTTACTTATGCCCTTCTCCCCTGGTTACTCAGTTTGACTGGGTGACCAGCTCTTGGAAGAATCCTGGTTGTGCTAAACTTCTTCGATTTGAGAATTATGGAGGCCACTGTGCTCTTAGGAATGTTCAGGGCAGCAGAAATTTTATTGTAGCCTTTTATTTGTGCCTTGCAATAATCCTTTCTCTGAGCTCTGCAGGCAGTTTCTTTGACCTCGTGGCTTTTGCTCTGCTATAGTAAATTTCTTCTGCCTTCTATAGAGAGATGTGTACCTTACCAAATCATGTCCAATCAATTTAATTTACCACAGGTCAATTCCATTCAAGGTGTAGAAACATGTCAGCAAAGATCAAGAGAAATGGGAGGCACCTGAGCTAAATTTCAAGTGTTGTTGCCAAGGGTCTGAATGTTTATGCCAATGTAATATTTCAGTGTTTTTGTTTTTAATAAAACTTGTGTTTTCACTTTGTCATTATGGCATATTGAGGGTAGATTAAGAAAATGAATTTCAATAACTGTAGAATCAGGCTGCAGCAAAACAAAATTGACAAAAGTAAAGGGGGTCTGAATACTTTCCAAATGCATTTTATATATTATAATATCAAACTGACTCAGCACACAAACTCTCCAGGAGAATTACTTTTGGTAAAGTTTCAACACATACTGGAAATTATTCGTGTAATTGATGATAATTTTTCAGTCTTGAATGTGTTATGCACTTAAATACTCAAATTGTCCTTCATTACAGGGAAAAAGCAACCAAGAAAAAGAACAAGCCCTTCCTTGCTATGTATACTACATGTGTGTAGTACTATTAGTATATACAATAAGTATCCCCCCCATATTGCTTTACTTTTAGTACTGGCTTTTACTATTATTCAAGTCAGAAGCAGACAGAAAAACTACAGAGGTGTCACGGGTCTTTCCAAAATAAAAACAATGGATGCCTCCTCCAAAATTATTCATCCCAAAAGAGCCAGAACATACCCAGTCAATTTGCTCCAAAGGGCTTGAGAAAAGCATCTGTATAAAGCTAAAATCAGGAAAGGTTAGCCTAGTGACAGTCTAACGGTCAGCCACAGCCTCTGTAAGAATAAAGCCAAAGTAACCCTTACCGTTCATCAGGTTTGGGAAGCTTATCCACAAAATCATCGCTTACATAAACATGACAGGTGGAGCAAGCTAAGGAGGCTTCACAAGCACCTGGGGAAGTAAAAGATAGATGGGTTCAGTCCAGCTTCCTTGATCTCCAATGATTCTTCTGCCAAGCAGCAGCATAACAGAAAACCATTGTGTGGATTTAAATCTGTGTCATCCTTTGCGTTTTTTTTCCCCAGGCAAATCTTCCTAACCCTTTTCTTCCTGGAGAGGAAAAAGGTTTTTTTAAAAAAAATAAAGGGAGAAGTTAGTTACTAGTGCTAGATTACATAAAGAAGCAGCATTGTTTCGGGCTATCATTAAATGTTGGAATCTACACAATTCCTGTTGGTAAGCTGAAGGCACCTAGCAACAGGTAAACAAAAAATCAGAAAATTAGGAACATGGGGTAACGGGATGGTGTTACTAATTTTTACTGTCTCTGTACAGGCCTAGTAATTGTTTATACAAGAGGAAATCTTTTTGCTGCAGAGTTTAACATATTTTTCTGTGAGACATCTTTTAAAGTTACAATCTGTGATAGGACAGCTTTAATTTTTAATCTTTAAAATTGAGTGTTATTTAGAAAGTTTGCTTCTACGCTGTTATAAGGCTATAATTGTAGAACTTTCAATTTGGAAGCAGTATACTAAATACAAAGTGCAAAAAACTTATAGGGCAAGACCCCAAAATACATGGTTGCCTAGGGAACCAAGAAGAAGTAGAGCCCATCTCTTCGCTTTGTTGATGGTTATTTTATAGGCTGCTCAGCTTTGTGTTTTTTCTACTTTATATTGTATATTTTATCTGGTTTATTTATATTAATGTAAGCCACTTATGAGATGGGCAGGTATGTAAACCCAATAAATAATTGTATTCATATCCTGCTTGTGTGGGTTTCCCAGAGCATGTGACCCAATGTTGGAAACAGAATGCTGGCCTAAATTGATCTTTGCTCTGATCCAGGAGAGCATTATATAGATATTCATGACATACCTTCTAGTTCAATGCCATTTTTCTGAGCCAAATGCAGCACATCATCCCCAACTTGGCCTTGCACTGGGATTTTTTGCCCACAACGATCTATGAACACTACATTGACTCTGAGACAGAAGAAACAATATGGAAATGCTCTCAGTTCAGGGCCATCCAGTATATATCATACGCTCAAATGCTACAAGAACAACTGAATGTTTTCTGGAAATTTGTTTTTATGTAGAATTGCAAGCAAACATCCTCATTCTTGCCTGTCCTTGTTCACCCTTTGCTGGATGAGAATTTTGAGTGCTACTATGCTAACACATATGGGGAAGACAGGAAGAAGATTGATCTAATATCTGATACAGATTTTTAATCTGAAGTAAAAGACACAAATGATAAAAGTTATTTGAGAGACATACTAAGACTAATTACTTTTACTAGCATGAATCAACCTGGATCAATCTACCATGAAAGCAAATACTTTAACCATAATTTTCATCCTAGGTTGATTTAGGTTAGTATGTGATTTTATAAAGCCAAGTTAAAGCCCCTAATTTAAATAAATCTTCCTAGAGAAAACAAAGCACAGGCTTCGCTATAGGGTCAAATTGGGCTACCTCATTACAAAAATGCCTTTTCTGAAGGAAAACTGCACTGCTAGCTTAAGTTTAGAACATTCAAAGGACATTAATTTGTGAAGATATTGGAGGTAAGCAGAGCTCTGGCAAAGCAATTAAAAATAAGTCCCTAGACAGAAAGAAACTATGTTATAGAAAGCCTTTGTTCATTGAAAACCCAAAATGTAGTCTTGACTCATTACCTCAGTGTAGTTACACCTTAATGGCCTCATTGATTTTACTAGGCACATGACGTGTTGTACCAATGTATTAAACCTAGATATTATACAATCTGTTATACCTAATTGCAATATTCAATCACATGTATATTCTCATTTGCATAAGTCAATAATGAGGGACTGTAACCCTCAAGCCTATTTTTGCTGCCACTTTCATGCTTCAGTGCATGCTTTGTTTTATGCTTCAATGTAATGTGTTCTGGTCTCTACTCCAAATATACCCCTAAAATATTCTACTACAGTTTAAACTTTTCTGAACTTAGTTTCCACATCAGCCAGACTAGGGAGATCTATTCAAAGTTATTTTTGTACTTTAAAACCGAGCACAATGTCAAGAAATTGGAGTAGCAACAAAATGTGCCTGCTTTAGTTGAACCACTTCTAGTTTCATGCATCTACAACATCTTAATACTCACACTTCTGCTTTGCAGCTCTTATCTTCAGTTTGAAAAGCCACTGGAAAAACAGTAACAAAATGCCATTGTTAATTCGGAAAGCACAAATCCTTTCAGGAATTTTGCCCAGCCAGATTTTGGTACTACATGCTAGACTCACCTCTTTATCACCCTCTAAGTCAAGTATTAAGGCTTTATTAGAAACAGATATGGTGTTTACTATTTGCATTATTTTGTGTATCCCATGGCATAAAATAGTAAGTCTTAGCTTTATTTGACAAAATTTTGCAACATAAAATAGAGAAAGGGATAGGACAATTAGATCTCCAGCCGAATGAAATCCTTTTTAGACAATCATCACTACATTTGAATGTTGGTTTTAGGGCTGTTCATGCAAGATCACAGTGCTTCTTAACACAGAACAACTGGAGTCAGTCATTGAAGACTTTCACTATTTCATTTTTAGTACTAAATCTGTATTATCATGGTCTCTTCAATAAATCAGTTTTCAGAAATATTCATCTTCCCAACTAACAGTCCAACATGATAAAAATGACAGTAGAAATGGATTCAATAAATACTAAGAAATGCTTCTATAAACCATAAAGAACACAAACAAATGTAAAAAAACTACTCTATAAAAAAACAGACAACTTGGAAATGGGGAAACAGTACAAATTCCTAGGAGCAATATGAAGGATCCAGACAGCGTATGTAAGTTAAATGTTTGAGAGATGTCCTCATCTAGCACCCAAAATAATAGTGACTGCATGGTATATATATCCGCCTTTAAAAGCCATATTATGCTAGGATAAAATGAGATTTAGTGTTCAGTGTGTTATGCAAACATATTTTCTTATGTGACTACTCAAATATTTCAACTATGTATTTGTTAGTCTCCAATGTACTTAAAAACTGGTGTAATCTGTATAGAACATACATTAGGGTTGGAAGGGATCTTGGATCTTCTAGTCCAATCCTCTGCTTAAGTAGGAGACCCTATGATTCCAGACAAATGACTGTCCAATCTTTTATTGAAAATCTACATTAATGGAGCACCCACAACTCCCTGAGGCAAACCATTCCACTGCTTAATTGTTCTGTCAGTAAATTTCTCGTTAGTTGTAGGTTGGATCTCTCTTTAATGATCTTCCACCCATTATTCCTTGTCCTGTCCTCGGGTGCTTTGGAGAATATATTGAGAATATTCGATGACTGGATGGAGTATATTGCAGAATATTGGAGAAGGAGACTCAAACTCAAAATCTCAAAAAAGCTACAGAGACTTATTAATGACCTTGAACTACTGTAATTTTTTTTAATCCTAAAGTACCCCACAGAATCACAATAACGAGCAAAGGGGGAGAATAATAATGGTGATGATTATCTCGGAAGCAATCAAGGGTATTGGGGGGAAGATGGGAAATGATATAGATTAACAGCTGTCTACATTGTCGAACGGAAGAAAAGGTAAAGCAAATCATAGTCAAATGGAGACAACAAACATTTGGAAGGGAAGGCTGGGGCGGGGAAAAAGGAAAGGATTATCGCGCTCCCCTTTTCGATTCGTTGGGAATCCAAATCCGTTCAAAACACAAAACGAGTAAAGGAACGGCTGGCGGAAAAACCGCTTCCCCCCCCCTCCCTCCCTCTATACTTTAAGGCCAGAGAAACATGCTCCCAGCTGCAGCCGCCATCCCACCTGTAGTATGAAAGCCCCGAAACTGAAATCGGCCGGCAGTTCCCAGAAGCAACTGGAGGCGACGCCACCCCAAACCCAGGGTCACACTCACGCCACCACCGGCAGCCCAGGAGGCCGCCATTGCACGATCCACGTGACTGCATGGCCGGGTCAGAGGTCGGTTGCTAGGAAGTCAAAACGCAGAGGGAGGAGCAAAGAAGGCCCGTATTCCCTTGGAAGGGAATTTGTTCCCGCAACAGGTTTAATGGAGTCACCGAATTAATTTTCTGAGATTATATACCATAAACTGATCACAAGTTAGGCTTACACAATACACCGAACTTCTCATCCGCCTTCCAGATCAGGAACAACGCCATCCTCCAAAATTAGCTAATATAATACATATTGCATTCTTGTTGTATGCAGATGATATATAAATGTATATTGGACTTAGAGAAGTCGTGAACCCTCTGGCTAGTTATTGACCCGAAATTTTTTTTGAAATCAACTATAGTAAAACTAAGATTATGATATTTGCAAGAAGGCTTAAATTGCATGCCTGGAAGATGAACGCCAGAACATTGAACATGTTGATTTTTCTTAAGAATGTTTTTGTGTGCGTGCAGTTAAATCCCTCCTTTTAAAGCAATGAGATATTTACCGTATATTGTATAATTGTCCCCAAACTCCAAAGTGCATTTTTAGCATGCTGCAATGCATTTTCCACAGGACTGATTAAAAAAAAATCCATGAGCTGAAATTGTGCCCCTGTAGACAAGGGGCTATCAAAACTACTGCTCGTCATACTGCACTGTATCTTCTATAAGAACTCATGGACCCACTTTATAACACTTCACCTGATAAAATAGCTGGGGAATACTGATTTTTTTAAATGTACAATTGATGTTTTCAGATCAATACAAGGTATTTTCTCTGAATGTGGCTACATTCTGTTACTGTCTGCAAAATTAGATACTGACTGCCCACTGATAATCCACCACTAATTGTAATATGTCTTTTTTCCTATTGTTTTTATATTTTATTTTAAATGCTGGTCTGTGACTGTAATGTTATCTAAATACCAGCACAGATCTAAGTGGCAATACAAATCTTTAATCTGGCTACTATGATATATATTTTGAATATACTTTTAACATATTTGTGTGAATGGAGAGATCCTGAAATGGAGAGATTATCTACTACAATATGACCACTAAATTTTTTGAGTTGGAAGCATGGAGTATGGATGGACATGATTTGCAGGTTGTCCCTAAGAGTGATATCATGGAGTGGGTTTGAGTTTGTGTCTTCAGGCCCATATTTACAAAATAGATAATTGAAAAAGTCATTGTTTGTTAGTTGTCTAGATTGTTGTATGAATCCATTATGTGTTTTTCTTCCCAGCTTGTCTATCAACTGATTAATAGAGATGTTTTTGGAAAATGAAGGAGCATCAGTTTGGAGACCCATCTGGCTGAAATAATGGCTGTGAAACGGAAACTGCAGGGAAAGCGATGTGAGAAAAATTGAAATGGCCCTAGCAGTCAGGGTTTTGAAAATTCTGTTCCATGTTGTAAAAAGGAAAGTACCTGTTAACTGTACAGTTTTACAATACTTGCTTTTCCTTCAGCATAATCATATCATAAATTCTATCATGTTTTCTATCAATATTTTTTGGAAGAAAAAAGTAGTTGGAATTATTGGTTTGGGATAATCCACATGTGTGTAGGATACTCTTTCAATAGCCAAGATGCTAACTGCATTGAGATGGCAAATGTATCAGGCTAGGCCCAAGAACATTCCACCCGAGTTCAATACTATATTTGCTCACATTCTTACCAGAGCAAACCCTTACCATCTCAGCTTAATGGATTTATCCTGGGGGATTTCGGGGAGTGACTATCTGAATTTGTTATGTTTCCTATTCATCTCTGGGCTGTGTTGCTTCTTCTCTTATCCCCCTTTCTGGAATGTGTCCTTTCATTCCTGGAAAACTGCTGCCTTGTTATTTTTCATACCAGCTCCCCTTTCATCATCCTCATCTCTCAAAAAATGGGACCTTACTAGAAAAGTAGGCAGTAGCAGGAGGTATCATTAGACTATGGATTTTCACAAATTATGGTCAGTACAACCAAACAGAGCAACCCAGGTCACTCTGGCTGCTCAAGACCAGATTTTCTGGAACAAAGCAAACAGCAAGGATGGCAAACGGGTGGGAAGGGCAGACAGGATTTCAGTGAGAAAAGTAGCATGAATAACAGGGCAATCTTGGAGAATAAAAAAAAAGTTGACCTCTAGAATTCAGAAATAATGTAACTAGTTCAAATTCCTCCCACCAGTATGAGAGCTCAGCTTGAGCATTATATTTAAATCATTAGTATACTAAAAAAAATTAAACTTCATCGTTGATAATTTGGGATTTAGAATCAGGAGATAGTGAAGAGTTGAAGAAACAAAAAAATCCTCCCCCCAAGATGAAGTGATTACTGACAAAACAAGTTTTTGTTAAAGCTACAATTCTATTTCATTGGTAACTGGTTGATGTAAAATTACAGGTTATTTAGCATTAGAGGAAAAAAGAGATATCTGTCCCTTTTTTTCTGAGGAGAGTGGACAGTAAGAATAAAAAATTGTGGATCAATAGAAACTTTGCTGAAATTTTGCAGTCTCTGTTAGGTGTGTGGTGCTATCAGTTGAACAAAATGACATGTATGGAAACTACACCTTATTTTAAGAGGACAAGAAAAGTCAGGCATGGCTGGAAACTCAAGCAATAGAATTCATCCAAGGCATTGTCACTAGGATATCTGCTAAGTAGAGGGCAAAAAAGTCAGAAGTATCTGATAAGGAGCTCTAGCTCAGAAGCTCTTATGCCTTATAATAAAATTCATTTGCTGGAAAAGGTGCTACGAGAGTCCTGTTTATTTTCCTACAGTAGATTATTAACAACTTTCCTCTTACAAAGTTTACATAGGAGGGAAGTGGTATCCGACAACATACTTTCTGGAATATATTCAATTCATTGCAGGAAAGAAATGCCAAGGTATCTTGCTTCCTGCAGCTTATGTCTTTTTTTCAGAAATACTTTCTTACCTAAACAGAGAAATAGAATGACCTCATTCCAGCAAAAAAAATAGTGGGAAAGGGAGTGACCTCCAACTTCCTGCCAGTTTCCTTGTGGTAAGGTGACAGTGAGCATTGGAAATCTTGGTTCCTTCCTCCCTCATGTTCTTTCTTCCCTTGTTCTTCCTCCCTTCCCTTTGTCCCTCCCTGCAGGCACATAAGTGGCTGCTGGGGGCAGGGGGGGGGGGGCAAGGGATTGAGCTAGTAGCCAGGGAAATGTTGGGTAATGCTGAAAATGGGGGTCATGTAGCTAGAGCAGTGCAGCAACCTGGCAGTACTGAAGCAACTACAATTCCTCCAAATGTCATTGCCTTCCGAGAAAGAGGTCCTGGCATTCTGTAAAGTTAACTCATTTGAGATACCTTGGTTGGAATTTTTTTGCTCTATGATGCAACATTTCACCCAATTGAAGGTTACAGACATGAGAGTTTTATTAATATATGGATTAACTCAAAAGATACCCCAACAACAGAAATACTACTGTTATTGTTAAGAATTATGAAATTCCATCCACCAGGCAACTTGCAAAGGAAACAAAAGACCTCCTCCAGTAATATTTAATATTCTTTTCAGCCTCTGGGCTGAAAAAAGGTCACCAATTCCCTTTTGATTTGTGTGTGTATGTGTACAAAAAGTTGACACTACTCATATGGATTTTTCACATAAGGCAGCCGTTCTAGATCCAGATACATATATGGAACACAAGTATCTTTCATCCAAGCATTAGTTTGTAGCACATTCTCAATGAATAATGCAACAGGTGGTGAAGTTTGATATAAATATAGCTTTACTTTAAGGAAGTTGGTATCCAGCTGTTGGTGGATTTGAAATCCAGCAACAAATACAGCAAACCAGCCAGTATATATAGTAGAAATATTGTAGCATGTTTATGAAACAGAAATAGTTCATTATATCAAAGCAGAACTCTAAATCCCTTGGGGAGAAGGCCATAGACTCCCACTCTCTCAAAATGAACCCTATTGGTCTCCTCTGAGAATGGACAATATTGCCTATCCTGAATCTAAACTGGCTTAAGGAATGAACTCTTCTTTGTTAACAATTTAAACCTGGATCTTGCCCAAACCACTCTGGTTGGAGGTGGTTGTGCTTTCTATCTATCCTCCCTTAACACAGCATAAAGATTCCAATTATCAATTCAGTAGTTGGCTAGTTCTGCCCAACTGCAGGCACCATATAAAAGGTGAATTCTATCGAAAAGTCAGATGTGTCACTAAGGAGTGTAATTGCAAGAAAACAAGTCACTCTAGAAAGCAATGCACCCAAAGATTGTCCCAGCCACTAAAGTTTGGTTTAAAAGATATCAGATCACAGTATTAGCATGAAGACAATGGTCAAAATAGAAAAAAACACACTCAGAAGAAAATGGTTTGTATCTCAAAAAGAAATTGGTCTAGACTAAAAACTACTACACCTAAAAAGACAGAAACTTTTTAAAAAAGCATTATTCAAGATGACTTTGATGTAACTCCAAGATCCAATGTTTCTAAACTATCATTAGAAAGAAGCAACTAAAAGCCCAGAATTTTTTTTTAAAAAAGAAATTTACAAATATTTACAAAAGCAAAATAGACGTATACTTTAAAAAGAAACCAATAAAAAAAGCGTGTAGAGAAAGTGAAGACTCAGTTCAACCTGAATACTCTAGGAGTGTGATTGTGATAATCTGCAGTTATTTGGAACTCTGTTTCCCAGTGGACACAAAGCATCACCACCGCCTTCCTCATCACCATTCACTCCACTGTACTATGAAACATCTAGAAGGACATATGCCTTTGTTAGGAGTCTTAAGGCAGGAACTTGTATCTCTCTAGAAGGCATGGCTCTTACAGGAAGAAGACTCCAATCTGAATTGCAGAGGAAGGAACAGTAGGAAAAACCCAATTTGTTGATTTTGGTCCAGCTGACTAAGCTTGGCAAAGCTTCTCATGATTGTCACATAGCTTCACCTGGGAAAAAACAGTGCTCTTTGGGAGCAAACATCCAAGTCCCATCTTCAATGTCCATAACAAGACTGCAGCTGGTCTTAGAAGCATAAAGGTATGGGGGTTTTTTACACACAAGCATTTTAAAAAACACTAAAATAAACAGTAAAAATATTTTTACAAACAATGTACACATTGGGGCTAGGGAGGATAACAGTGTTTCAACTAAGAAATGGATTAAAATATCCTCTTTCGCTTTAAATAGGAGTCTGCGTAGTGCCCTCCCAGGCCCTGAGAATGCTGGCCAATATAACTGCCTTCTGGACTAGGCTCTGGAGAGGGTAGCAGATGAGAAAAGGCTCGCTTCTGGCCTCCAATGGGAGTCTGCAAAAGAAGGACAAACGAAGTAAGGAAGGAGAGAAGCAGGAAAACGACACATTCAGGAGAATCTCCAAGTTTCAGAATTTCTTTTAGATTGAATCATTTCACCTTTGCGTAGCTACTGTGGGGTGGGCTAGTTGGTCCTAATCCAAGGATATTGTCTCCTGTGCCCATTGGTGGCATCCCAATAGCCTGAAAGATAAGGAAAGCTCCTAATGTTTTGAAGTAACTTTGGAGCAATGTGCAAACAACTGCAATATTGAAAGCTATCCAAAGTTAATTTGTACATGAACTTCAAATTACTTTAATGATAAAAAAATTACTTTGTTCAGGTGGCTTTGTCTAAGTCCAGCTTGAAGGCCACTTGTGAAATATGAGGTTGGAGACCCTGCATAGAATGGGGGCAATGGCGTTCCTAGGTGGTTTTGCTCAAACCCAGGAGATGAAACCTGAAAGAGAAATTGGATCGTTTTAGGTGCTTGCACGCAAACTCTCATATTTCAATATTTAAGAATTGTGCGTGTGTAAACTTTTCACTGACTGAAATCAGAAACAGACATTCAGAGCCTGGATTTTATGCCATAATTTTTATCGTTCGACTAGGAAATCTACATTTATGATACTACAAAAAATCAAAAAGTGGGACCTTCTTGTCATCTGCTATGTTCCTGATCAATACTTTCCCAGTATACTCCAGTATACCCTTTCCTTCTCACCCATTGCTTGCTCTTTCTCCATTTTAGCTAATAATGGCTTCCTCTTAAATATTTCCTAAAATATATAATTATGCATATGTTGGTGATAGATCTATGCACATCCCTGGCCAATACTGATGCTATTTTCCCCTCATATATAATGCCATTTGGCTGCACAAGGAACAGGGGTAATGGATTGAATATCAAAAATAGAAGGACCAGGTAAGAAATTGGCAGCTTCTTGGGAGCTCCCTAAAATCTGGTCCATTTTAACTAGTGGACAGTTTTTATTCAATTAATGTTTACCTTTTGCTTCTTATGTGCAAATACCCCTAGCTGGGATGCTGCCTCTCGGGGATATATTCGTGATACCAAGTCCTTTTGAAATGAGAGAGAATAGAACTTTTAAAAAAATATATTGCTACTACTAAAGACAAATATGGCCCTGAAACATTCACCTAATATTGTATATACTCACCAATGAAAAGCAAAAACCTATGCATGCCTACATGTCTTCCACCACAGTTTTCCAACTCAGATAAACCCAAATAAATAATCACAACTAATACTCACAGGCTGATAGTCAAATGCAGAATTATCTTCTGATTGACTAGATGAGGGCAGGAGAAGATCAGACATGGATGCCTGTTGCATTCTGGGATTGGAAGCATTGCCGAGTACACCAGTCTTTGGGCTGAATGTTTTATTAGTTCCACCTGCAAAGAAAGTGAATATGTAGTAATGAGACTACAATTCCTTTAGATTAAATGCAGGACCACATGGGAGAATATCTAATATGTAAGGAAAGCACAGATTTTCCATGCTAGGAGTAGCCATAATTTCTCTTTGTATTATCATTTCACCTTTGAACCTCCTATATTTGTAGCAGACTGAACTATGACACAAGCATGCGATTACAGGAAAGTTCTCCTGAGTGTTAGACTAAAGAAATAACTAGTCTAGCATTCTGTTTCCACAGCAGTCAACCAGATACCAACAGAGAGCCCACAAGCAGAAATTGAATAGTGCTTTTTCATTTATTTTCCCCAGCAGTAATGAGATGTCTATTACTTAAGAGTAGCCTTTGATATCTGCAATCATGAACAATCTATCTGATCTTTGAAAGTTACCCAACATCTCTGCCTCTTTGGGAATGAATTCTACATGCTGAATATTTGTTAATCAGAATCGGTAATCAGATTAATAAAAGAAGTAAAATATTGACACAGAAACAAAATTGTATCTGTATGTACTTTCAAGAATGTGAGCATGCCTCTTCTGGAAAAGCAACTTATCTTGTTTTCGTATGTCAACAAGATTTATGTATTTTGATGCTTATTCTACTAATAACACCGATCCCTGTGTAAACATTTAAATGCATATTTGAATCTGTTATTTGTTTATATAATCCATCTCTGTTCATGCCAGATAGTCTTTTGAACATAGTCGGCTAATGATGAATGATTATCTATTATAATTACATTAAAATATGCAGTTGTTTCAAGACCACTTGCATTATATGGATATTAAAGTCCCACATACATATGAATTTTTATTGAATAGCCTATCCAGTATTGTTGTGCGTAAGATATCAAAAAGTACTAGTGTTATATATTTGAATGGCTCCGTTCTAATATTATACTGAATCAACTTTTAGTATCAGCTGTCTGCCCAAACATTACCTCTTGCTTTCTCTTCCATAGATTAAATATGCTGGCTACTCTATCCGTTCCTCTTAGGAATTAGCTTCAAGATCTCTTATCATATTGGTATTTTTCCCCAAACCCACTCCAATTACTCCAACCCTCTTGGTCAAAGGTGTCAACCTTGATTTCATTGACGGCCACATCAGGGTTGTGTTTGACCCTGGAGGGCCATGGGTTGTGACCAGGATGGGCGTGGCCATCTCAATGTCACTCATCGAGGCTCTGTTTTGGCTGTGACAGCCTCCTGCTGCCCTCTGCCATAGAAAAAGAAGCTCGGGAGGCCGCACAGCCTCCCCAAGCTCCATTTTCACTGGCAGAGAGTTGCAGGAAACCGTCACAGCCCAAAACAGAGCCCAGGAGGGCTTCCTTTTCGCTGGCAGAGGCACCACAGGCCAGTCCTTTGCTATTTCTAGGGTGGGCTTGTGGGCCAGATTTAAGCACCCTTTCTAGGGTGGGCTTGCGGGCCAGATTTAAGCACCCTGAGGGCCGTATTTATCCTCCGAGCCTTGAGTTTGACACCCCTGCTCTTGGTGGATTTGATGCCCAGAACTGGACACAGTACTCCAAGAGCAGGGAACACCAGAGATTATAATGGAACTATTTACCTCATGATCTAGATCCGTGATGGTGAACCTATGGTACGCTTGCCACAGGTGGCATGCAGAACCATTTGTGCTGGCACGTGAGCCGCAGGCAAATTTACCTCACTGCGCATGTGCGCACCTCACTGCTGATTTTTGACTGGTTTGAGGCCTTTTTCGGCCTCCAAGAGGCTTGAAAAAAGCCTCTGCAGACTTTGCAGGCTGAAAAATAGGCCCGTTTTGTCCCTTCCTGTAATACTGCAAGTGACAAAACAGGAGCACTCCCACTACTAGATGCTCTGAGCAGCTCATAGGAGAACAGGCCTATTATTTGTCCTGCAAAGTCTTTTTTCAAGCCTCTGGGAGGCCAAAAAAGGCCTCAAACCAGCCGAAAATCAGCAGTGAGGCATAGTGCAGGTAAGGAACGGTGGGGGTGGGTGGTGGCGGAGGGGATTGTGCGTGCATGCACAGGGGGCATGAGAGGGCATGCATTGCCTTCTGAGTGCTGGCACGTGAGCGCACACACAATTTTTGGCACAGGAGCCCAAAAGGTTAGCCACCATTGATCTAGATATGATGTTTCTGTTAAGGCAGCCTCAGATCACACTGACCTTTAGCTAATACATTACTGGTAGTTCTTGACTTATGACTGATCACTTAGTCACTGTCCAAAGTTACAACAGACCCTCCAAAAGCTATTTATGAACCATTGTCAAAGTTCCAATCTCCAGCACCACCCCAATAACATGATCACATTTTGGGCACTCAGCAACCAGCCTGCATTTATTGGCATTTGCAACATCCAATTGGCATGATTTATGACCACAATTTCCAGGCTCAATTACAGTTGTAAACTGAGAACTGCTTGTATATTACTATTGCTGATGTTCAGCTGGTGATTTACTTGTTCTCATGCACACTGCCATCAGTCCAGGTCTCCTCCACCCTGTATTAAGCATTTGATTTTTCCCTACCCAAATGAAAGGTATCTTACTGCAGCAGGCCTTCTACTTATGGTATTTGTCCTAATCTTCAAGCTCATTACATCAGTGTAATTTTAGATTGCATCTTTTCTCTTTACAGCAAATAGTCCTCAACTTACAACCATTCATTTAGTGACCATTCAAAGTTACAGCACTGAAAAAAGAGACTTATGACCATTTTTCACACTTACAATCTTTGTGCTTGGCAACTGGTTCATACTTACGACAGTTGCAGTGTCCTGGGGCCATACAATTCCCTTTTGCAACCTTCTGACAAGCAAAGTCAATGGGGAAGTCAAGACTCACTTAACAACCATGTTATTAACTTAACAACTGCAGTGATTCACTTAACAAATGTGGCAAGAGGTCATAAAATGGGGCAAAACTCACTTAACAAATGTCTCACTTAGCAACATAAATTTTGGGCTTAATTGTGGTCATAAGTTGAGGACTATCTGTATATGGTGTGGCAGTAAAAACTCTTATGTCACTACAGCACCCCAAAGCATGAAATGGGAGCATAACCAGGGGACATAGAACAAATGGGTTTCTGAGAAAGATGGTTTGAAATCTCCATCCTGTGGACCCGGAAATCCTGCTCAGTGGTATATTCATTTCTTGCCTAGCTTTATCATATGGGAGTCCATGCAATTAATTCAATATCTTAGGTAATCGTGGTATCACAATGTTTGTCAATCCCTACTTTAAAGTCTAAACCAATTTTTCCTAGCTTTCTAGCTGCACATCTGATTAATTTAGCAATCCAAATAAAATATGTACCTATTTGCTAAAGAACTTCTGAATTATGCTATGATCCCAATTTCTGAAATACCGTTCTTGAAGTCATTCTTGAGCATAAAAATATTTAGTTTTTAATCATTTATACTGTTTAACATTGTTTAATGTAGAGGAGGGTAAGCCATTCAGAGTCAGTTGATGACCAGAGTGACATATAAACCTAGTAAAACAAGTAAACTAAGTAAGTTTTATAATCCCAAATTTAGCAAAGAAAGCTAGGATGCCTGGATGGGAGTATGAAGCTAAGGAATAAGCAGAAAAACAAAGAATAAATGCGTAAACCCCTGTTGAAAATATTATTCCAGAACAGTCTTTTCCCACTTGCCCTCATTCAAAAATTGGGAACTGCAACATCCAAAGTTCCCACCTGTTTTTTTAAATATTGGCCAAACATGATTTTAATTGAGGAGCAAATATTTTCTCTTGTGTTTCCCCCCTTGCCAATTGCTGCTTACCTCCAACCTTACTTCTAGGGAGAAGGCTGTGCAGATTTAGATATGGATTGAGTGGAATCTTGAAGTCTTTTGGTGGCTCTCCTAGGAGAGAAACCTGAAAGGAAAACTGCAATAGTCATCTGGACTGCTGAATGTAGTATACTCCAATTAAGGCAAGTTACTTAAGTTTGGCCCTTGGTTTAATTACCTAAGTCACAACACATAAAATCTCCAAATTCTTAGTAATTAAACAAAACAAACAAAAAACAAAAATACCCTAGGGAGTTATCTTTAATTTCAGCTCTAAATTATTCCATGAAAGCAGTTATTTTGCATTCACTCAGATTTTAATTCCAAGTATAACAATAAAAACAAAACAAAAAATCCTTAAAATAGACCTGCAAGGAAAGGGGAGCATTAGCCAGTCACCAGGCAAAGAGTTCTGTCACAAAAAATAAGAATTTCTTGTCTGTCCTACTTCTAAATGACTGCAGTAAATAATGATAAAATTATGCCATTGAATAAATGCTCAGATTTTCACTAATATAGACAGATGCTGAATATTAAACTTGATGGCCCTACTTACATTAGTTAACTGAGGACCCTGAGGACTATTGTCTGATCTGTTATCAGAAGGTTTCTGAAGCCCACTGATCATAGATCCCAAAATGGAGGTAGTGAGACCCTGTAGGCCAGGTGAAGTAAGCTGAGGTGCCTGGGTTCCCATCGCAGCATTCTCCCTCTCCATTGCCAGTGGTCCCAAGAAAGATGGCACGGACAAGTTTGCAGAAGGCAAGATAGTAGATTTCACAGATCCTGGGGAAACATCAGCTGGCAAAGAACCACCTGGGAAAACATGAATCCAGTAAAGAGTATATTTCAAATGACAGCTACGAAAATTAGATAGTAGGGCTAACACATCTATCTAATTACTGAACAAATGATCATCATCGGATGGGGAGCATTTTAAGGAGCACTTAATAGCAAACCTTGATATCTTCCAGTCTTAATAAATCTCTTTAGAAGTAGGGGCTCCACAGGTTATTCATGAATTCCTTGGCAGCTTGCCAATACAAATATATAATAGTAAAACCTCAGTTTTACATCTCCACAAATAAAAGTATATTTCTAGTCAGAATCTATTCACCAATTCATAATCTATTCATAATCTACTTTAAGGCTAGAAAAGTCACCTAAATTTTTGTTTGTATTCATAGCTATTCACTGGACTCAGCACGATATTCTTTTTCAGACAGTTGAAAGACAGAAAAGGCAGGAATTTACAGAACTATAGCATCCTATAGAACTCCCCACCAATAGAACTTTCACCAAGTTTCTGAGAAGAGCAGCAAAAACTGTACTGAAATTGAGGGCAAAACCGAAACAAAAATATCAATTTCCATCTGAAGGACAACCTACCACTGTCTGTCTATTCAACTCAAATAAGTCACCTTTCAATTAAGCAAGTGAAAAGTTAACTGAGTGAGAAAACGAACCATTCCAACAGCTTGCTATGAGACTGCAAGAATCTTCTGCAATCTGTATCTTTGTTTATCAAGAATCCAAGAAAACCTCCTCACTTTCTACTGGAAACCCCTGCTTAAAGCCTACAGATTGGAAGCTTTTTTAATAGGACAACTACAACTAAGAACTTACCTGAGGACATCTCTCCTAATAACTGATTTCCGGCCTGAGAAGCTGGAGAGTTTGACATTCCCATAGTATTGTGCTGCAAGGAACCATGAGGAGACTCTCCCAAGATTCCAGGTTTCTGCAAACAAGTCAGAGGCTTCAACAATTGAGACTAAAGGATAGGTACACACATTAAAAATCACGCAAGACTAAACTATAAGCCTGCCAGAAGCAGCTAATGTCAAGCAAGGTAATGCCAAAAGTGAACTAAACAGAAAGAAATATAGCCACGTATCTGGGGGTGTTCTATGAGAGAGACAGAAACTGGATCCTGTAAACTTAGATGCTATGTAAAAATCTGGCAGGATGCTACTATGTCTTCACAAGTTTTGAAAAAAATAGAATACTTGGAGGAAGTAAGTGTCCTGATGATTTTCTTGTATCCATTTAAAATTTTAACTTTTGTGTGGAGGGAAAGACCTTGACTGAGTTTAGCTGCCACAAACAGTCTAAATTATAGTATTTAAACAGGATCTAAACAGACAAGATTCCACAGCACAAATGGTTAGTTTAGTATCTCAATTTTTTCACTACTTTAAAGGGTTAAACTGCAGTACGAATCCATTTTTTGACAGGCATACTGACATTTCAAAGGTCTAATTGCTATTTCCTTCCATTGCTATAATAATAGGTGCTTTCTATCTCAAATCCAAACTGTAAAGCTGTATCTAGATCCTAGGGAAGCTAGAATATGAAGAAAAACACAGAGATGCTTCTTGAATCCAATCCCATTAAATGTAATCCTACCCGGAGGCTCTTGGAAATAGATATGTATTAAACAGGTCTGATATTTTATGTCTGAAATTAAGAACAACAACAACCTCTTATCCCTTAAGAAGGGGGGGTAGAAATACTACATTTTTCTGAAACAGCGGCCCAAGAAAGATCAAAATATATAGAAGTTAGATCTCTTATTTATACTTGATTTATATAATGCACAATTTCTCAATGGTTCAGCTAGCTGATAGGACAAAATCTATCATCCCCGGAATCACAAAGTATCCAATTCTGACTACACAAAGCTGCACTCAAAGAGATACACAGATAATAAACCTACATCCTGAATTAAGATTGCCTTAGCATCCTTTGCTTTTTGAGGACCCATAATGGGCTTGTATTAAAGACATGCACAAAATTATAGCAAGAAAGCATGCTAGTTACTTAATCCTACTTTTAACATTAAATTCATAGGCTGCACTCTCTGAAATTAAAAGTTCAGTAACATGTTGTACATCTTCTGCATTGAGGCCACAGTATGGGAAAGACTGGGAAATGGTCACTGCAGTATACCTTTCACTGAGCACAAACACTACACACATCTCCACACAATCAGCATATTTCCACACAGAGACCAAGCCTAGCACTCACATGGAATATGGCCTGGTTTTCCTTGTTCTGCAGGAGCTGTGCCCAGACCTGGTTTTGGACTAAGAGCAAGTTTCCAAGAAATGCCTTCTGGAGCAGAAAGCACAGGAAGACCAGAAATAAGAAATAAATAACTAAAAGCTAGAAAAGCTATTGAGAAAGAGATAGTTAGAAAGCAAAGCTTACACTGCACTTTTTATATACATATATGCAACTGCCTAAGGACATCTTGATCACCACATGCAATACTGCAAACTGCTGTATTTTACACTAACGGCAAAACTTAATTGCAGCTGTTGAACATACAACTAGATTGCTTTGACTTGAAAGGCTAAATGACCACTATAAAGTTTGGTTATTCACACACAAACTCACGCGCACAAAACGTACTCCCAACTACAAAAGTAACTCTTGAGAAAGAACTGAGTCAAAAATTTGCAAGGAAAGGATATATTCTGTGCCTCATTTTTTTTTAATGTGAATGGTGGGAAAAGCAGCTATGTACAGCAATCATTCCATGACATGAAAAGTAATATTTTTTTATTTGTACCCTTGGAGAACAAGTCACCTGCTGTGCTTGGGTTTGATTTTGGAGTGCCAGCTGAAGTTGAGCTGTGAACAGAGCTGGGTTGGTTAGAAGAGATACTGCTGGTGGTGCTCCAAGGATTCCTGAAAGAAAATCAATATAGTTTAATTCATCCTATTAGGAAAAATGGCAAGGCAACCTACCAATATTGCAAAAAGTATAAGAGAAAGCAAATTTTGAAATTCTTAGTCATTAGAGGCTCATAATATCTTATTGAGTTTGGCTTTTGATGATTGAATTTGAAGGGCTCCCCCCCCCCCCTGCAAAAAAACCCGTTTCACTTAATGTTATTGCCTGATAGTATTGGCACATTTATTGATTGGCACAATCACATTGGGTAGCCTAACAAAGAGTTTTAGTAATATTTTGGCTTTGCCTAATAAAAATTAGAAACGTATACATTCGAAGAAAGAATGGCTTAATCTACTAAATCTAGGAAGGACTGAAATGCTTCACAAAAATGCTGTATGGCATAACTGATAACCAGGGGTGGGTTTCTACCAGTTCTGTCCACCTCTGTAGAACCGGTAGCTCTGAAGAGCAGCAGACATAGAACCGGTTCTATGTCTGCTGATGTTTTTGCCCACCCACCCGGGCTGTTTACCTGATCTTTATTTCCTGATTTTTCAACTTCAGCTGCCGAATGAGGCACAGCTGCAGTTAGAAAAGCAGGAAAAGAGGGTTTCAAAGGCTGCTTCTCTGCAGGCATCTGCTGATGATGATTTACAGGCGCGTGGCGCAGCTTGCAGGCAAGCTCGTAAATCCAGAACCGGTAGTTAACCCTGTGGTATCCCACCCCTGCCGATAACCCATGCTTTATTTTTCTAAGCCACATTACTTTTTAGCTTAGAACATCACAAACCAAGCCTAGTTTCTAAGTACGAAGTATTTATACCATACTGCTTTTTTTAACTCAGATGGTGAGAGGAAATCAAGCATTATCAATGGATTTATAATCTGGAAGCTTATAAATATCACATAGGTCAAGCCCCAAAGTAGCTTTCAGACTCAGAATTCTTTATCTGAACTTGCCTTGCTTTCCTCCAATGGCTCCATGAAGTAGGGGGTTGAGTAAGAGTTGGAGGGATGAAGGATTCCCCAGGCTGTTCAGAATCTGAAGAAGATTGGGTTCAGGTAGAAGCCCTTTACCACGGTTAAGTGCCTGAAAAAGAGAACAGCAGAATCAAAAAGGTATCTGGATTCTTTGAGAGAGAAAGAAATGTGCATTTGTGGCTCTTATATGTAGGAAGAGAGCATCCATGTGCAAGTTGAAGTTTTAATTATTACAGCAATGTGAAGCATTAGTCAAAATTTTGGTTATTTTAATCAATGGAAAAAACTTCTAATTCCTGCAAGATATATTATGTGTTACCTCTTAAGGGTGACTGGAAATATGGCTATCATTATGAAAATATTGGATAATACAGGTGACATATATAAAGAGTAGATCATGACTAAAAGACAACTGATGAAAAGAGGAGTGTTTTTTAAACTACAATGAAAATAAAGAGGCCTGTGTCATTCACCAAGATGCATAGCTTGCTCCAGGCCGAAATAAAATTATTAAAATAACAAACCATGACTTATGGCATTGATTAGCAAGAGACAAATTATATACAGAATCAGTACTGCAAGCTGAGACTTACTGTTGCCTGGGCAGCTATCAGAGCAGCTAGCATACTTCGTCCAGGAGGGCCCGGAGCACAGAAAGAGACTCTGATATGGTTCCCAGCAAGTAGAAAGCCATTGGTAGCCTGCTGAACCATCTCTGCTATCTCAGCTGACTCATATTCCAGGACTGCAAAGCCTTTCAGCTGCCCATCCTGACCACATGCCAGCTGTATGAAAGGGGGGAGGGGGAGAAAACAACACTATGAAAATGACCTAGTTATTTCATGTTTTTAATGGAATCAGCAAGTCTTCCTGAATTAGTCGGGAGAAATAAACGGGCTTTACATATGGCTTTACATATCTCATTAAACTATAATATTATTTATATTGATTGTTTTTGACTAAGCACACTGTTTGACCCAGCCAAAGGATCAGACAGCTGAATATAATCAATACCAATATAAAAGACATTTGTTCTGAAAAATGGAAGCTAGAGAGATTGCTCCAGACTTTCCTGGCTTAATGTCTCTTTTTGTCTTTTGGGTTTTGCAACTGACTTCCTCACTGCAAAAATATCCAGTGCAATCAAAACATTCCCCAGAAGACATGTATTTTGTTTAAATAAAAGATTAAGCAAAACATCGCAAGGAAATAAAAATGCATCTGAACTAGAGTATTGTCTCTTTCATCCTTTCCAACCCTGTTTTTTTTAAACCTTTGCTACTGAAATTACACAAGGGCTATAACTAAATAAAGTGCTGTATCACAGAAGCATTATGCACATAAAAGTTCATCTTTTTGTATGTAAATGCCTAAGCAAAACCTTCAATAGTTTCTTATTGAACATTCATACCAAGAATAATGCAACCAACATGTTCTGTACATCAGTCATTCAAATAAACAATTTGGCTTCTTTCATTCTGGCTCATGTATGTGATAGGTAAACCATAGTTTATGACATAACATGTAGGTTCATCCCTAGTCTGGTTATTCATGTAGCAGATTTTGTCCATATTGTTATTATTAGGTGGCCATAAGGGTAACTGCAATAACATTATCTGTTCAAAAGTTGTTTGGCAAACATACACCAATTAGAGGGAAACAAACCTGCAAAATCCATGGCATCCCTTAAAAATGAATCTATTTAAGGATTAATTTCTAACTCTACTGTTCAATGAAATTCTTGAAAAGGGGAAGCAATTGCTAAGAATTGGAAGATCTAAGGAATATTAATTTCTACAGTCACCCAATCATAGGCTTCTATGAAATACCCCATCCATTAATATGTGTCTCTCTCGTCCATATACCAATATACTCTGTTGGACCTCAGCATCATGTGATTTTTGGGTTCCTTTTAATAATGAAAAACATGTCAGAGCTGAGATATAGGTGGTGATTTTGGGGTGGAGATCTTTAAATTATATCAGGCCCATTTTAGTGTTATTCTATATAGGTGTATTTGATTAAATTATATGCCATCAAGCCGTTATCAATTCTTAGTGATCAAATAGCTAGATTTTCTCCATGAAAATTATGTATATTTCTTTGTTGATTCTTGAACATAGCGCTGCCAAAATCTGATAAAGCAATGAATGCAAACGGCATGAAAGAAATTTGTAAACTGAATGTTCTCACCAATTTTATAGCAGAAAGACTTTCAACTATTGAGAAATACACATTTTCCTTAAGCTTAGAAAATTCCAGATGTTTAAGAAATTAGGACAAAGAGAAGAAGCTAGCTTCCTTATTGTACGGGGGTGTACATTCTGTTGCATTCATAAGAGCAATCCATATTTAATTATGACAAGATAAGCAACACAACTTAGCATCTTGGGAAAAGGAATCTACATAGGGAAAGTGACTCCCTATGGGATGCTACATAGATACCAGAGAAGCAGCCTATTTCCTCCACATCTAAGATCCTTACCTGACAGAATGTTGGAGGGCAAATGGCAGAGAAGGTCTGCCTTAGTTCTTCAAGATCACTATAATTGTGGGGCAATTTATCTACACATAGACATTTTGAGTGAATAAGATCTAGAGTCAACTGGTTGACATCTGTCCAATGAACATACAGAGTCCGTGTTCCCAGCTGTTTGCCCAACAGGTCAGACTTTGCTCTGGCTGCTGAATCCTTTTTCATGTATTCCACAAAACCATAACCTTTCGAGTGTCCACTTTCCTCACTGTATACCAAGAAGCAACGCTCTAAGTTCCCAAATGGTCGAACCAGGTCTTCAAACTGCTGCTGTGTATAGAGGTGGGGCAGATTGGCAATGCATAAGAGGGCATCTGTGGGTTGTAGTTGCACTGTAATCTCCTTGTCTCGCAGCGTGCTCAAGTGAAATTTCTTAATGGCTGATTCTGCCTGTTCCCCATTCAATAAGGTGACGAAAGCTACAAGAAAAGAAGGATATAAAGACAATTGGCAAAATGCTCCACAGCAAACATATAAGCAAAGTTCTCTTGAAGTTTTCTGACAGAACATTTACACAATTATAAGCAAATGGTCTTTGTCGACTAGTCAGAAAAAAAATCACTTTGTGTTTTCACAGTGGCTGGACAATAAATGCTTTCAGAAAGTTGTTAAGCATGGCTGTTTTTTTTTCTTTTGCTTTCCTCCCCCTAGTTCTTTATTTACACATCTCCATGATAATGAAAGTGAGAGTAATGTAAGGATCCAGATACTGATCAGGTCAGGTTAATTTCAAGAAGGCAATTATGTTAGAGCAGTGGTCGCCAACCAGTGGGCCGGGGACCACTGGTGGTCTGTGAGAAAATTTTGGTGGTCCGCAGAGAAATGTCACCCCCAAAGCAATTAATCCAGGCTGCACAGGAACACAAGGCTGTGCCACCCACATGGCCCATGGAAACACAAAGCTTGTATCGCTTGCATTGCGAACAACATGAGGTAGTGAGGGGAAGGGGGAAAGGGCGGAGTGGGGGGACTTGCCCCATGCACCTGGCCTGACCACCAGGCTGCTTCTTTCCACTTCTTTCTTCTGCTTTTGGCTGCACACAAGGAAAGCAGCAAAAGTCTTTCTTTCTCTCCCCCAAATTCTGTCAGAAATGAGTCTTTGGGACCCTGCAAGGCCTCCTGCTCTGAGAGGCTGTGCCAGCAAAGACTCATTTTTGGCAGAGTTTGGGGAAGAGAAAGAAAGACTTTTGCTGCTTCTGCTGCTTTCCTTGCATGGAGCCAAAAGTCTCTCTCTCTCTTTCTCTCCCTGAGAATGGAGCTGGAGACTGTATCCTGCGATCCCAAATAAAGAATGTTTGATCAGTAGGAAAACAGGGCGGGGAGTTTTCCTGCAGACTTTTTTGGGGATTTTCCCAGGGTCTCTGGTCCACGGGATTTAAAATGATGAATTTGGTGGTCCCTGAGGTCCAAAAGGTTTGTGAACCCTGTGTTAGAGAACTTTAATCTGCTGCCTCCATTTTGTCAACTCAGACTTCTTGTAAAAACTTGTTTTTACACTTGTTATTTTGTAAAATAAAGAAACACTAACAACATATATCAACTGTCAGCATTGTACTAAGCTGGGCATGGATCTTTAAAGATTGTTTTCTTCTCTCCTAGCACTTTATGTTTTCCTAGTTTTCAAAGGAGAATGCCACTGTATAAGAGGATCTGTTTTTTTTAATTCACAGATGTCAAATTCTTCACTTTCTATAAATTATTCTATCAAAGGCCTTTTTGATATAAGCAAAAGTACATGTTTTTCTTCTATTGTTTATCATTATACTAGATTTTAAAAGCACTTGAAAGCAAAGTCTCAAGGATTATGAAAATGTACTAAGACAAGCTCCGCTCATCTTTCTGTGCACTTTTCAGTAATGTGTCATATTAAACATACCCGAAGTACATTTCTAGTACCTTTTTTTTAAATTGATACATCATTATGGACACCAACAAATTTGGAATCTTAATCTGAACTTTTTCTTAGAGCTAGATATATTTATGTCATTATTTTGGGAAGAAAATATTCATCAAGCAATTTTAAATCTATCTACAGAAAGGCAAAAGACAGGCTCTTTTAGAATGCTAACCTCAGAAACTGCATCCTAATGCAATCCAAGTAGATGAAAAAAGTAGCAGTCGTGAGCTACAGATAACTTGTTCCTACCCTGCATCTCAATAAAGCATTTAACCACAGTTAATTCTGTTTACAAGCAAACTTTTTATCAGGAAATGCATGCATTTGTGCTTTATTGATGTAATTAATATATTAATGCATCGAAATAACTCAGCTTCTGAGAGGGAGAACAGTGCTTTTTCAATTTAGTGATAAAAACTCATGCAGAATACAAGACAATTTTACCACAGAGTTTTTGTTTTTTTTCAATTTTGCGGTGGGCATAGCAGACAATATTTAAAAATACTCTTCCACTACAGATACCTGGCTCATACTACCATATGTGGTGGACTTGTGAGGACGCTAGAAAATATTGGACTAAAATACGCATATGGTTGGAAAAAATGACAAAGACACATATAGACTTGAAACCAGAGATTTTTTTATTGGGAATCTTACCGGATATATATAATAAAAATTTGAAGTATCTGATTGTAAATATATTAACAGCGGCTAGGATTGTATTTGCTAAGAACTGGAAGAGTGAGAAAATTCCATCAGAAGAAGAAATTATTAAGAAAATATTGGATTGTGCTGAAATGAGCAAATTGACATTTGAAATCAGAGAACAAGAAGATAAACAATTTTATGAAGTTTGGGATCTTTTTTATCAATGGTTAGATAATAAAACATAATGATAGAATATTCAGATTTAGCATAAAAAAAAATTTTTTTTCTTAATATTATCTTTATAAAACATTATTAAGGTAGATTTGGTATGATCTTATGATTTATTGCAAAATAAATTAAGCAAACTATAGTTATCTCGTTAAAATATGAATTAACAAAATTAAAAATGATTTTTTTTTTTTTTTAGTGATGATATTAGGTTATACAATTGTTGATTGATAATATGAGCTATTATGTAATATAATTATACTGGTGACTAGGAAATGGATGCACAAAAAAAAGTGGTAAACCAATCGATGCACTGTATGTAAATTTATGAAGAAGGATCTTTTTATGTTTTTTTGTGGTATGTTTATGTTTATTTTGTTATGTATGTTTATGTTTATTTTGTTATTAAAAAATAAAAAAAAATTATTAAAAAAAAAAATACTCTTCCACTACCATTAACTTATTTCTAACATAACACAACTGCTCTTAAAACCATCCAGTGTAAATATTACCCAGAAAAGCTATGTAATCTGTGGATATTTTCCATGGAAAAACTAGAAGGATATTCATCAAGAAGAGGGTATTCTGCCTTAGAGTGGGAAGATCCAGATATATTTTTCATGACATTCCAACCCTCAATTCATAGCAAAGCACTTTATAAAGGCAATTTTACTCACCTGTTCCTTTGTATTTGTCCACAAAACAGTACTTAAGTTCGTAATCACTCAAAAGTTCATGTATTTCCTGCATAAAATTAACAAAATAAATCATACTGAGGCAAAAATATGAAACAATTGCTTTTTTTTTCAGTTAAATGACTTCCTGTCATCACTCCCTTTTCAAAAGTCCATAGAAGACTGTCAAGTCAGAGCACTATTGCTAACATATTTATAGTAAATGTTACAGAAAGATATCCACAATGTTGGCAGAAATTATGTGAAAGCATAGTCAGTACTTTGAACAATGACTACTTCCAAATACATACAGATTTGAATAAACAATGATTAACAGAGCACAGAAATTCAGGTAGCCACAAATGTGTTAATCATCTCTTGTTAAAGAGAGCACTACACCAGTGGTAATTTTTTTAAAAAATCTATTTGGATCAGTTCAAATTATGACTGCATTTTACTACTGACTCAGCCATCAAATATACATTTGTTTTTAGGATTCTCAGTGTCTAAAACAAATAAACATATTATTAAAGAAGTTGTTTTAATCAATGTATTATATTGTAAGATAAACTCAAATGCTATTTCCAAATCTATATATATATAAGCGAAATACCACTCACGCATCATCACAAAATCTCTAGAACCATAAAGCCTACAAACATGAAATTTGGCACATATGCTCCTCTTGGCTTCTAGGTGCTCACTAAGAAAGGATTTTTCTAAATGACCATCAGAGCATTAGCTATTTCCTATATTATTATTAACACGCTCTGATGCTAAGAAATTCTACTCCAGCTCCTCTGTTCCAAATGCAAAACACAAGCAGAGGAAAGGAGTTTCAGTTTCAGTTTTAGTTTCACAGAAGCAACCAGCTTTAGTACAGAACAGTTGAGCTAAGCCACTCCCAGGCTCCTTGATGTCTCCTTCTTGCTCACACAGCAAATACTGTTTCACTTTCTAAACAGCCCTCAATTCTCTCACACACTGACAAGATGCTAGCCAGATGAATATCGATGGATGCTGGTAGGCAGAGGCAGAATTTTTTCCTCTCATTTTCCTCCCCCAAAACTAAGCCCAACCACATAGTTTCATAGTGAAGCATGAGTATTGAGCTAGCGCCTTAATAAAACTGCAGTCATTCAGTTTTCTCCAACATTAATTATTGCTGCATAATACTTTTATCTCAGGGGATTTGGTAGTTCTACTTTTTGAATGCTGTCCTTTATCTGCCTTCCCAAGATTAATATGAATCTTGCATAAGATTCATATTAATTTCATATGTAACTCTCTTAAAATACAGCATCCACTATTTGCTATATTATTTTCTATGCATTTTGTGCTGTCGAAATACAGATACTATTGTGGGATGGTCCTTCCTAAAAAGAACATTTAAATTGAAACATCAACTTCTTTTTAAGGTTGCAGCCAGATAGAAAATGTATAGTTTTCAGAAAAATAACAAAATTGTGAAATAATATTTCTTTACTTTCACATTAAACCTGAGCTATGATGTAAATAAAATATATATCCTGATAGTCTGAAAGGGAAAATACTGTCTTGAAACTGTTTTTGTCTGAAGCATTCCTTAGACTCTTCATAATATTTAGCATAATGCATTCCAATACAAAGGGAGCACATTTAAAGTGGAATATGAGGACCATTTTCATGCTAAGTCACCAATGTTTAGATTTTGTGATAATGTAAGGTCAAATATAATTTTCTGAATATAGATTGCTGGAGTGCAACTATGTCATATTCTTTGCAGCTATTCTTTGCAGCTATTCTGACCCCACTTTTTTTCCAGGAAAAGCTGTGGGGGAAAAAAAAGCAGTTGAAAGCCCTGGATAGCTACTGCCATGTTAACAGTGTTGTGTTAAAAAGATTAGTAATCTGACTGATTACTATGAAGCATTCTAAGAGTTCCTCTTTTTGTACATCTGTTAAATTATCTTCATTGCCTTAATAGGCCTCACTCAAAGCTTTGTAGGGATTCTTGATATCTCTCATTTGAGACTTGTATAAAACTTCTGTCATTAGTTATTGCCAAATAACTAGAATTTTCTTCTATTGTAAAAGCTTCTAAATATTATTGAATGTCCCCTTCTCCCTATCAGGAACAACAACAAAATAGCCGCATAACCATGTTTTGGTGTACAATCAGTGCACAAGATACAAGCACAGACCATTCTGCAAAATTAAGAACCCTAATTATTTTAAATTTAGATTTAACAGTAACTCTGCTGTTTGAAATACTGTGTATTATCCAAGTCTGCTGGTTTATCTTTTAGGAACTGATAATATTACAGTTCTTTGAATGGGAACTGCTTAACTACGACCAAAGATTAGATGTACATTAAAATGGAAAAAAGTGTTACTTTCTGCTTTTGAATTGGCTAATGGCCTTCTGTTTCAAGATTGAAATTTATTATGGCACTCATACAGGAACCGGCTCAGTGGGAGAAGCTACAGTATTTCTGCACAATGTAAAAGTTTTGTCCTTTGGTTCCTCTTTAGGTGGCTTTTGTAGCTGTTTAAAGTATTTCTGAATCAGAATATTTCTTTGAACCTTAACCAATAAGCTAAAATTAGCTTCCATAACAGTCATACTAAAGTAGAGATATTTACAGATTCTAATCTAGACATTGCAGCAAAGCAGCTTTTGATTTTAAAACAGATCCCAAGAAATGGGAGAGGGGAAATATTAACAATTTACAGTTCCACTGTTTTGATTATGTTAATGTTATTCTACAATCCTTATAAATGTACTAACTAATATTAAGAAAAAATACAATATTAATCACATGCTGAACGTTTATTAATGTTAATGACTAGATTAGATCTGTGCTGAAGAGATTTGCCTGTAACTTTGAAATTAAAGATGAACTAAAACTAACTCTTCAGAATACTGGTAGGATTAAAGTAAAGAAACTGAAAATAGGTAAAGTTAGAATTGTCTGCTATTCTATAACAATTTCTAATTTAAACCTAAAACATTATTTAGATTTTTTTAATTTAAAGGATCAAAAGATACTTTGCTATAAAGTCTTATTTTAATTTCTGCCCGGTTTTGAGGATCACATTTATTACTGTATAATATAGTGGTTATCATTGTCAATTAAATCAGATTATATGGGAAACCCTCATTTTATAAATTGTCCAATATTCCATTTCAACAACTTGTTGGTAAAATTTGACCCTATCAAATATTTTTACTGCTTGGTTAGGATCTCTTAATTTCTAAGTTCTATTGCTTAGTGTCACAAAGTTTCTTCTAGAATTGTCTTTAATTGTAGTTGCTTTTCCAAAAGCACAAATAATACTGTGTCCCACAGAGTTGCGCTAAGCTTATGCATGCACTGTGGTATTGTTTCAAATTTTCTGTAGGAGACATATTTTAATTATGTTTCACAAATGTCCATTTATGGGGTGGATTTCTCTTTGAAGCATTTTTTTTCCTGTGTCTAAGTTATGAAGAGGAGACAATTGTTTTGAAGAAATATGGGGAGTATGACCTTGAGTGAGTTTAACTTATTTATCTGTACTGTCCCATTTGGCATGTGCTTCAATTGTGCAGTTTAAAGTTCATAAACTGTCTGAGCAGAAAAATGTTAGCACCTGACTATATGGCAAAACACCTGCTGATTGTATAATTTAGTACATAAATGCAGGTTGTAATATCATGCTTAGTTCTGACTGTATTCATGTGTCAAATATTTTGTCACAATTGGTGGCTTCTGAGGTTGCTTATTTTTTCAACAAAAAATGAATTATAGTTTCTACCACTTGACTATAGTCAACTCCCCCCTCCCAGTTTCCCCAAATCACCAATTTTAAGGTAATAAGATTTTGTGGTTAATAAGTGCAGAATGAAATATTTAAATTTGCAGTGCCATTTCATCTATAAGTGGTTTATCAGATCTGGGCTGGAAAAAAACATGGATCAGACGACAGCAAAGAGGTATTAAAAAACAACTGTTTCTAGTGGTTGCTGAATTTCTGTAATATTAGAGTACTGTGAACACTAGCTACAGTTACCACTTTTATTCCTGAATAATAACAGTTATTCTACTGATTTAAAACCAAACTGAAAAATGTATAGTGATTATATGCAGGTACTATCTTGTGATGTTCATGATCAAATTCAGTTTATACTTTTTGTAAGGAATTCATGCACATTTTTGCTTATCTTCCTTAAGTTTTCTTCATTTTATTTGATACTAGACAATCCTGTAGTGTAACCCATTTGGTTATCCTTTGAGAAAGAGGTCTGTGACCAGAATGAACATTGCATTTTAGACTTTTTTTAACCCAATGCTGAACAGTCCCATGATCATCTAAGAACAGTATATATCATCAATAGAAAAAATAATTCTAGTGGCAAACTAACTTCAATAATGTCAATATTTATTTACCTAAATACATAAAAAGGATGACCACAGGAAGGCAAAATAATAGTGGGAGTGGAAAGAGTTTTAACTTCGTGTCAGATTCCCTTTGCTTGTGAGACTTTGCTTGTGGGAAGGTGGCAGGGAATGTCAAAAATCACATATGACCTCAAGGACACTGCAGCAGTCACAGTAAATAAAATCAGTCAGAACATCATAGAAATTTCAATTCTATGGGACTAATGAGTCCAAGATATTTTATGCATTCTTTAAGTTAGTGGATTTTAGATACCATGAAGGGACAAACACAATGAGAATTTTAATACCATATAAAAAATAGAACTGGTATCTGTATCTGCTCTGGAAGCTAACAAATTTTGATTTGTCTGACATAAAAAGTAAATTCTAGTTTCATAATGATACAGAAGTGGTTTGTGATTTCCGGTTCTACCTTCACAGTAAAAATAAATTTGAAACAATTGACCCCTGTAATTTTATTTGTGATCAACTACATTTTATTTGTTTAGTATTTAATGTCTAAACATTAACAAAATATTGGTCAACTAGCTCAATACCCGTGCTTCACTATGAAACTATGTGGTCGGACTTAGTTTTTGAGGAGGAAAATAAGGAGGGGTGGGAATTCTGCTTTTGCCTATAGCATCCATCAGTATTCATCTGGCTAGCATCCTGCCAGTGTGTGAGAGAGTTGAGGAAACTGAAACAGTATTTGCTATGTGAGCAAGGAGACAGCAAGGAGCCTGGGCGTGGCTTAGCTCAACTGTTCTGTACTAAAGCTGGTTGCTGCTGTGAAACTAAAACTGAAACTGAAACTCCTCTCTTGTGCTTGTGTTTTGCATTTGGAACAGATTTCTTTTCAGGTGGGGAGGGGGAGTAGAACTCCTTAGCATCAGAGCGTGTTAATAATAATGTAGGAAATACTAATGCTCTGATGGTCATTTAGAAAAATCCTTTCTTAGTGAGCACCTAGAAGCCAAGAGGAACATGCATGCCAAATTTCAAGTTTGTAGGCCACAGTAATTAATCACTGCCTTAAATTTTTATTTATTTATATCCTGCTTCTATTATTTTTATCAACAACTCAAGGGAGCAAACATATCTAACCACTCCCTCCTCTTTCTTATTTTCCCCACAACTCTGTTAAGTGAGCTGGGTTGAGAGAATGTGATTGTTCCAAGGTCATCCAAGTGGTTTTCATGCCTAAGGCTGGACTAGAAATCACAGTCTCCTGGTTTCCAGGCCAGAGAATGTAGAAGAATTAAAGCCAGTGTGGAAAGCAACACACTAGCACACTTTCCATTCAAAGACTGACTTGCCAACTTTAATAGACAAAAAGTTCCAGCATTTGAAGCAGACTCCGAGCCAAGGTAATCTATATTTTGCACTCAAGAAGAATACTTTTGAAGTCTTATATCACTACAAATTAAGTTATACAGTATTCCCAATATTTTTTTATTCTGTATTTTTCCCCAGAGGTTCACTAGTCATAATCAACAGTTAATTTACTTGCCCTTTTCCAACATCACAAGGCAGACATATATAGAATTCTGCATCAACTACAGAAGGATATTCCTCATTATAAAAATTCTTATCAAATTATTTTTAAATCAACATACCTCAAAAATGTTTTGAACACTTATAGAATGTGTCCAGCATTTTATTATAGCTTCTCTATATTTGTGTCCAGTGGAACACAAAATTAAAATAAAGATATGGTAGCACTGAAGAGCTACCATGTCACAATTTCTCATTTTTCTGGTTCCTGAATAGCTTGGAACTTTGGAAAACTGATAAGATTCTATTATTAATTTGTCAGAGTAAACATAGAATCTAAATACATTTCCACCTGTAGCTACAGTCAGACCAAACTAGTAACAGATTGGATGAAGGAAAATTTATGCTTTATTTAGAAAAGAAAGACATGCTTTCAATTAATCAAATGCAGATTAAAGCTATTAGTTAGCTTAAATGCCATTCTAAAGGAAAAGATAAAAACAATAAATTAGCACTTTTCCTGGTTCCCAGCAACTAATCTCGTATGCAATCTATTTCAAGCTTATTTGTATATTAGGGGTTTTTTTTACAACATAGGAGGAAAAACTAGTGTCTGGGCAGCCACATATTAATGTCAGCATGAAGGCCTCTCTAAGAGAAGGAAACAGAGTTCATCCAAAAGGAACAGAAATAGAAAGTTACAGTCCTAGTACTCTACAGTATGTTACTATATCACATTAAGCAACGATGCTGGAAGTATTCTTCAGGGTTAAACTATCCTGTCCTTCAAATAAATGTAACAGTCATGGTTTGTTTTGTAGAATTATAAACTTTACTGAGCCATGGTGGCTCAGTGGTTAGAATACAGTATTGCAGGCTAAATCAGCTCACTGCTAGGAGTTCGATCCTGGCTGGCTCAAAGTTGACTCAGTTCCATCCTTTCGAAGGATGGTAAAATGAGGACCCAGATTGTTGGGGGCAATATGCTGTCTCTGTAAATTGCTTAGAGGCAGCTGTAAAACACTATGAAGTGGTATGTAAGTCTAAGTGCTATTGCTATCGATACTGTCCTCAGCCAACTTGGCTTGATTTTTGCAATATGCACGTAATAATGAAAGTCTTACCAGCATTTTCAGCATAACTTTTTAAAACATCTGGTCCTGATTGACCCAACTTCAGAATGATAGAATTCCTATCTTTCTCTTCTCTTACTTTTTGATTTTCAGTAGCAGCTTTATTAAAAACCAGAATTTCTGGAATGTTTTATAAATGGGACTATTTGGGGGGGTGGGGGGAGAGAAACTGACTCCTTCCACTGGGGGCAATGACGACTTCATCAGATTGTGATCAGGAGGCACACTTTTGCTGTAATTCTGTTCTTCCTTTGGTGACAAGATTTTTTTTTAAATGCTAAGGAAAACATTAGAGAATGGCTATTGTTAGGTTCACTGCTGTCCCTTTTTGTTATTCAGTATCAATATGAAACCACTGAAGATTACCTAGGTTTGTGATATGATGTTTCTTTTCCCTTTATTTCAGAAAGGGTTCTTGTGCAAAGGATTTTACTACTAAAGTACTACATTAGCAGGTTTTCGGTTAGATTTGATTCTAAGCAAAATTTAAGATGCTGATAATTTAAAACTAGACTGACAATGACCTATTCTACTAGATGATTCTATGGATCATAAAATCAAGACCTTTTATCAACATCTCCTGCCATTATTAGAGGTTTGTTTGGAACATGGAAGAAATCTCTTCTCCAAGGAAGATTGCAATGATTGTTTTAAATGAGAAACAAGACATTCTGGGTTATGTTCATCTATACTTTGCCAGGTCTTGGACAGATTTCAATTTGTTTGGTGACCAGTTTTCTTAGCTTGAAGCACACCACATGATTCATTCAGCTTTTTTCAAATGCTTATTATTTGATGGAAAATATAAATTAGCCTGCCTCATGTGGATACTTTCCAGATATTTGGGCTTCAACATAATGCACCATCTTTCTGTAAGCTGTGATCTCGTCTAAGAAGGGAAATTCTAGGACTGGGTTTGCTCATCTTAAGCCAGTTTGCCTAACCATATTTTACTGACTAAATTACAGTTGTTAATTTCTTAATATTCCCTAAGTCATAAACTATAAATCACTGTCTGGGTTCACATATATTCTAAACCCAAACCAAACAAGCCATATTATATTCAAGATAAAAAAGGGGGCTATACATTTGTTCTTGCTTGACAACCCCCTTGGGGCCACCCTCTTGATCTCAGCTGTTCCCATAATATCCTAGCACCTGATATTACAATTTCAGTTCAATGAAAGGGCTATTAATCTTCTGACACAATTGATTGTGTAGAGTCTTTCTATTTGTTTCTCAATCAGTCTGTTTCTTAAAACTCTAAGCCATACAATATTTGGCTATGACTGTCCTTATATAGACTTTAAGATGTTCTATCAACTCTCCTTTGTTGAAAAGGGGAAAAAAGTTGTTAAGAGTAAAATTTTAACTAACTGCTTGTGAGAACTCTACATAAATTGTATATTAAAATGTATAACCAAATATAAGTTATTAAAGAAGCAGATCTACTTTACTTCCTGGCCACTGAAACACCATTTAAATTCTCTGGTTCTTTGTCAAAGTGATCTGCTATAAATGTACTACTTCCTTCTATAGTATTCTATTTTCCTCATTCCCTGTATCATATTCTACTACTGTAGAGTAAGTACTTTCATGTTTCATGTCTTTTGTTAAGATTGTCACAACCAGTTTAATTGTATATACAGAAAGGCCTTCAGCAACATATAATATAGTGTTGCATAAGCATTTGTCTAGTAAATACTTCCTTTTGTTTCTGATTTAACTTCACTGTATGATATCAGCTCATTCAAGTATCTATGAAAAGCAGTGCAGTACATTTCTCTACCACTCTCTGGACTGCAGCAGTTAAACAGGTATGTATCAGTTTGTTTGTTGCCAAAACTATAGTCTATTGTTATCTTAAAAACCAGCAGATTTATTATTACAGAGTTACACGGACAAAAGGTCACACAGAAGATACATCACACATTATTTAATTAGAGGATAGAGAGCCACAGAAAAGAGAGAACTGGAAAAAAACCAAATACTAAGTATAATGAAGCAGCCATGGGTATGAGTGGGTGTGTCAGTTCATCTACAAAGTTCAACTAGATATAAACGTGAACTATAGTTGCAAACACTGATCAGTGATTATTAGTAACTAATTGTAATCAAGTTTTGATTAATTCATGTTTACTCTCAAATGCCATAATCAATACATTTTGCACTGAACAGTTTACAAGTTTTTGTAGATATGTTTACATGCATGCAGTAATTCAGACATGATTTGCGAACAGGCTATAATACTGGAAAGAACTAAGAAATTGCTGGATCTAAGATTTGTGGATCACTGATTTTATCATTGACACCTCAATTACATGAAACACTAAATAGATTTTATTAAAACCAAACTGAAAAGAAAGCAGCACGCATGCACACATACATCCACCGCCATGCCGAAGTAAAACCGCATGATAAAAGCAACACACACATTTGCAACATGCTAAAAAGTCATACATTTATTGCGGCGTAATCTTTCAAAGACCAAACCCTGGCTTATCACAAGCTGGAAGTTAAATACAGTAAAGTGAGGGCAGAGTTCACAACAACTGCTCCCCAGAAATAAGGAAAAAACGCAAAAGAGAGAAAAAAGTATATTTTGTTTTCTGTCAATGTCGAGACAGGACGTAGCAACAGGAATCAGTGCCGGCAGCTGCTGTGCTTCCTTATCTTCTCACCTGCTTGTTGGATCGGATCCCACTCAAACATCCCCCTCCACCACGCCCCAATTCACCTTCCCTTCGGTTACCTGGTTGGCGACGTCGGCAGGCAGCCCGCGAATGAGCACCTTGCGTCGGTTACGGAATTGTCGGGCGCTTCTTTCTAGGCGACCCGCTATTTCGGTCGATTCCAAGGGCGGCAATATCTCTTCAGGGGCGTTGGCTGAGCCTGCATCTGGGCCTGGGAGCGACCCAGAAGAGGCGGCTGCCCCATCTACCACCCCACCAAAAGCCCCTATTGCCGCCATCTTGGGAAGCAACTGCCCCCTTCCACCTCCACCACCTCACAAGCTAACAGCCAGCGGCGGAGGGAGGTGGGAAAGAATGGCGTCAGTCTCATACCAGCCCCGCCATTGGTCCTGGAGTTCCCCGCCCAACTCCCGGACAGCCGTTAGATGGGTTGTCCAATGAAAAGCTTGAGTGTGAATTAACCCTTCGCAGAACCGAGCAGAGTGAGGTGCTCGATCCCGACTGGTCCGGGGCCGTGTTCGCTGTTTAGCGGATTTTGATTGAAATTTGGGCAGCAGCAAAAGGGGTCAGAGAAATAAAAGTGCGGGAGGATTGGGCGGAAGTGAAAAGGGAAACATAGCCGCTCGTGTTCGGACAATTTTGTGCATCATCTAAGTTGCCTGGAAGGTCAGCCGTATTCGTTTTTGCAGAAACACCGAGGCCCGTGATACTTTAGTGACTGCTGTTCGTTAACACGCAACAAGACTATTAATTATGGGAAGGAAATAACAATACATCTTCGGTATATTAAGATATAGGGTTATTTCGAGGAAGCATAACTATTTAATAGATCGAATTATATAGAGTGGCATAAAAATCCGGATGGCGACTAGATGGCAGCAAAGAAAAAATATCTAGCGGTCTCGATTTTTGCTGAAATTATAGTAGGTACCTCCCATCCATTACTCCTCATAAAATCACTAAGAATCCGGTTAGACTTGGAGAATGTAACTTATCTGAACTTTGTTTCGATTTTTGCACGCCATAATTTACGTTCAACATTACATGATTATAGTTTTCAGGGTTTTTAAAATAACTGGACTCCTCAGGAAGTACACTGATACTGAAAGTGAGATACTGTCATACATATCATGTCATATTGTATCAAGTATATATTTATATAAAACATCTGTTTGGGTTGAGCTAATCAGATCACCTGGAGTTCTAGTTATAATGAATTCAGAAACAAATTGTTCAACCTTCTCCAAACCATTTTGTTTTCTGGTGGTATTACATTTAAGTTGGTGATCTAGACTAGGCAAACTTCGAATATGCTTTTAATAGAAAAGTTAAAACAGGATACTTGAGATCTTAATCAGCATAAATAATAAAATAATTCCCAAATAACTAAACAATGAGATTGTCATGAGGCAAAGTAATAATTCAGGGTTGGTTTTTGGTATGTGTATGCATATGCATGCCTTTGAATCAGTCTCCATGCAGTTTTCTTGGCAATATTTGCAGAAGTGATTTCTCATTGCCTTCTTCCTTGGTTGAGAAAGTACTTGGCCCAAAGTAATTCAGATGATTTTAAGTGTTCAAAGCAGGACTAAACTCAAGCTTTTCCTTATTCCTGGTCCAGGTCCTCATCCAACAGACCGAAGTAATGAGCTCTTGCTCTCAAAAACCTTCTCTGTATTGTTACAATATTAAAGTAAATGATGTCAAAGGAAGCACAATACCTCGGTATTACTTTCTAAAATTGATTACTCAAAACTGAAGTGGAATCATCAATGCATTCTCACATATCCCACCTCAGGAAGCATCTCCAGAAGGAAAGATGAGATATTATTAGAAACTCAAGAGAACCAGCTAGGTTAGATGAATTTTGTTTTTCCCTCTCCCAATGCAGAATTTTCTCACAAAAGCTAGCAAGAACCATATCAAATGTCACCCATAAATATTTTAACTGTTCAGTACCAGTAACAAATCAATACTCATTAAGCAAATGTTAGTGTGTATAGCTTTTTGGATCCAAATTAAGTTTTTTTTTACACACTCCCCCCCCCACACACACACACACTGACATCCAGCAGTTAGGCAAGTGGGACAAGCATAAAATTCAGCAGAATTTGCCCAAACATCTCATCTATGTCCTTGTAGTTCAAAACTGAAATACATCTAACTAAGCTAGGCGGGTTTTGAAGGAACATGTAATATGGTTTGATTATGAACCATTCCGAAACCAGCACAGCCTTTTTGACTTCAGAACATGAAACATTTTTTAAAACTTTATGCCAAGTATGAAACAAACTGGTTCTTCTGAGAAACATATATTTGAAAGTGCAACTTGAAACCATTTCTTCCTTAAAATAATCATTTTGACTTTTCCAGTACAAAGCAACATGTTTGGAGGGTACACTGAGCATAAAAACACATTTTCTATTTCATGTTCATCCTATTTTTTTGTCGCACAATTTCTTCATTGCCTCATTGACAATGGGTAATTCAAATATGCTATTCAAACTTCGACAGCATTGTTGCCAGCTTAGTATCTTTTTTCCACATCTCACCCTACCCCACCCCAAAAAGGCTAACTGAGTGACATTTCACAATAAAATGAAGATATTATGTATGTTAAATCACAACATAGATTAGATGTTATTTTGGATGGATTGAAATTCAGTTTCAGATGAGTGGACGTGGCAAAGGCATCAGGACCTTTTGCAGTTGCAGAAGAAACAATAAAAAATAGTATCTGATTACTTTTTCATAAAGTGACACGTTAATTGTAAATACATTCTTAAAGTATATGTATAAAGTATATGTTAAAGTATAACATATTTTAGCTATATTTTAGAACTGAGATTTTGAAGAAGCACTCTGCAGCAATTTGAAAGATACATGATTTTTATTTGAACAAAACATGAAAGACACTACCAGGATATTACATTATTCTAAGCTGCTACTAGTCTAGGACAAAATAGATACCCATCACAGCAGGTTCCAATGTAGAACATTCATGCTATCTCCTCACACTTTCTGAATTCACATATGCATGCACACAGCAGCTTTAGAAACAGAAAAAACGAGAGTGACTGAGCTGAATTTGCCCATGCTTTTGTTGGGGGGATCCTTCTCCAAAATGTTCAGTGCAGTTCCATATGCAAAAGGCACAATGCTGTGAAGTTTCTCAGTATAACAGGTATGCCAAAGATAATTTCCTAAATAAGAATATGACATTATTCCATATTCCAAAGCTTAGAGCTGGCATTGCAAGTTGTAACTGTACCTCAAAATAGAGATAAAAATATAACAGAATGAATTGGAAGGGCCTTTTCAGGGTCTTCCAGTCCAATGGCTTTGAAAGTTTTTTTTTACATAGAAAGCAGTTTTTCATGCACTCCAGGGAAGAGAGGAAAGGCTATTCAATAAATACAAATTTAAGGCTGAAGTTGTATATACATATATTTAGCTCATTAAAATAAGTAAGGCTCATTTCCAAGAAAGCACACTATTCAGTTTCTTTAACCATTTACCTGTGCTAGAGATGGGGGGGGGAATAAACAAACTATAATTATCTTCTATGTGGAAGTCATTGTACTGTATATAGGTAGTCCTTGACTTAACAATTCATTTAGTGACCCAAGTTAGAATGGCATTGAAAAAAGTGACTCAGGACTTTTTTTCACACTTATGACCAATGCAGCATCCTCATTGTCACGTTATCAAATTTCAGATGCTTGACAACTGACTCATATTTAGGCTGCTGCAGTGCCCTGGAGTCATGTGACCACCTTTTGCAACCTTCTGACTAGCAAAGTCAATGGGGAAACCACTTAACAACCAAGTAACTTTGGGGCTCAATTGTGGTCGTACATCGAAGATTACCTGTTGTTTTAAATCTTAAGTTTCTTCCCTCTTCCATAAAAATTGCCAGTGCTCTCTCTGTATTCTTTAAATTAACTTGACAGGTATATTTGGCCCTCAAGCTAAAAACTACTCATGCAAAGTTATACAGGTAAAACTCGAAAAATTAGAATATCGTGAAAAAGTTCATTTATTTCAGTAGTGCAATTTAAAAGGTGAAACTAATATATGAGATAGACTCATTACATGCAAAGCAAGATAGTTCAAGCCGTGATTTGTCATAATTGTGATGATTATGGCTTACAGCTTATGAAAACCCCAAATCCACAATCTCAGAAAATTAGAATATTACATGCAATCAATAAAACAAGGATTGTACATAGAACAATATCGGACCTCTGAAAAGTATAAGCATGCATATGTACTCAGTACTTGGTTTGGGCCCCTTTTGCAGCAATTCCTGTCTCAATGTGGCATGGCATGGAAGCTATCAGCCTGTGGCACTGCTGAGGTGTTATGGAAGACCAGGATGCTTCAATAGCGGCTTTCAGCTCTTCTGCATTGTTCGGTCTCATGTCTCTCATCTTTCTCTTGGCAATGCCCCATAGATTCTCTATGGGGTTCAGGTCAGGCGAGTTTGCTGGCCAATCAAGCACAGTAATCCCACGGTCATTGAACCAAGTTTTGGTGCTTTTGGCAGTGTGGGCAGGTGCCAAGTCCTGCTGGAAAATGAAGTCAGCATTCCCATAAAGCTCGCCTATGGAAGGAAGCATGAAGTGCTCCAAAATCTCCTAGTAGACGGCTGCATTGACCCTGGACTTAATGAAGCACAGTGGACCAACACCAGCAGATGACATGGCTCCCCAAATCAACACAGACTGTGGAAACTTCACTGGACTTCAAGCATCTTGCAGTGTGTGCCTCTCCATTCTTCCTCCAGATTCTGGGTCCTTAGTTTCCAAATGAGATGCAAAAGTTGCTCTCATCAGAAAAGAGGACTTTGGACCACTGAGCAACAGACCAGTTCTGTTTTTCTTTAGTTTCTGACATTGTTTGTTGTTCAGGAGCGGCTTGACAAGAGGAGTACGACATTTGAAGCCCATGTCCAGGATCCGTCTGTGTGTGGTGGCTCTTGATGCACTGACTCCAGCCTCAGTCCACTCCTTGTGAAAGTCCCCAACACTTTTGAATGGCCTTTTCCTGACAATCCTCTCCAGGCTGCGGTCATACCTGCTGCTTGTGCACCTTTTTTTTCCACACTTTTCCCTTCCATATAACTTTCTATTAATGTGCTTTGATACAGCACTTTGGGAACATCCAACTTTGTTTGCAATTACCTTTTGAGGCTTTCCCTCCTTATGGAGGGTGTCAATGATGGTTTTCTGCACAACTGTCAGGTCAGCAGTCTTTCCCGTGATTGTGATTCCTACTGAACCTTACTGAGACACCATTTGAAAGCTCAGGAACCCTTTGCAGGTGTTAATTAGCTGATTAGAGTGGGACACTTTGAGCCTAGAATATTGAACCTTTTCACAATTTTCTAATTTTCTGAGATTGTGGATTTGGGGTTTTCATGAGCTGTAAGTCATAATCATCTCAATTATGACAAATCACAGCTTGAACTATCTTGCTTTGCATGTAATGAGTCTATCTCATATACTAGGTTCACCTTTTAAGTTGCATTACTGAAATAAATGAACTTTTGCATGATATCCTAATTCGAGTTTCATCTGCATCTACCAGACCCAATTGTAAAACTGTGAGGGCAAGCAAAAGGATATTTTTGTCTCTTTGTCCTATTGTATCTAGGATTACCTTCACACTACCAATTTCTTCAGCTACCTAAAATCACATTATGAGTTGGATGACCAAATAAATTGAATATATAAATCCTCAAATCATCCCCCAAAGTTTTCAAAATTATGCACAAAGCTATTTTTTCTCATGTGTTACAAAAATAAGTTCCGATAAGAAAGGCTCAGCATTAAGTATCTTAAAATATTCTCTCTGTCTTTACTTCTGAGCAAATGAGAATTGGAACCATTTATGGATACCAGTTAAACAAACTTTTCTCCACTGAGCCAAAGGGAGAATCCAGGATGGATAGTCTCTAGTCTCATAGCTCTGCAGACCGAGTTGGAAAACTGAGGACACTCCCCCCTGGTAACGGTCCCCAGTTCTTCACTCAGTCTCAGCGTGTTCAGACCACCCTTAAAGGGCTCTGAATAGTTTAGATTGTTGAAGAATCTTCACCCCCTGGATAGAGATTTTTTCTTTAGAAAGTCTTAGAACAGGTTTGACAGCTAGCCAGATAGCCGGTTTAGCCAAATTTGTTTTTTGCGCTTTTCCGTTAGCGCTTTTTTGATTGATTTTTTTAAACTTTATTTGCTATTGGACTGGATTTTTGTAATTTGTTGGTTGGATTGTGGTTGGAGGTACCCCTGACAGCCCATGTGGCCCGGGCGGGGGGGGGGAAGTCGGTGTCTTATTTAGATCACTTTCTCCCGGTCCGTTCTTTTTTTAGTGTGTTAGCCGCGAAAACCACAAGGCGCTTCTACCTCTTTTTGGCGTCGGCGGCCATTTCCGACGTTTAGGGACAATTCTGCAATTTACCTCCAGGATTGTCTCTTGGGGCGGGGTATTGGCCATCTGGATTGAATCCTGACCCCCTGACCAGTCACCAGAGCACTGTGGCAGCTGCGAGACACTTGAGCCTGCCAGTTTGATTACGGTGCAGCCAGCACTCGTCTCCCAAGCCACTCCCAAGCCGCTGATCTGTCAGGGCTTGTTGCAATTTAAAGTGTCAGCCGTTTCCCCACCCCCCCCTCTTTTTTCTCTGACCCTTGCTTTAAGTTGTGGCGCTGTGCTGAACTCACGACTTCTGGGTCACATTAGCATCCTGAAGTGGTAAACAGCTACTGTAGCCAAAGCAGCTTGCCTTAGACCAGAAAATATTTTTATTTTTCTTCCCCCTTTTTTCTTTTTTTCTCTCTCTCTCTGTCAGTGACAGTTATTTTTAGCAGGCTCAAAATGGCGGCCAGGGGAGCTGATCAGGAATTATCAGCTCCTCAGCAGAGTAGAGAGAGACCTGCAAGGGGATCAATTAAGCCCAGGTCTGCTGGACTAGAGGCAGCAGCTAGGATCAGAGCTAGGACCCTAGCCTCTAAAAGACCCTCTAGGGCAGAGGATAGGCAGGCCAGGCATAGACAGAAAGCCCTGGATAAAGAGTTTGATAAGGCTGTGAGAGATTCCAAGATGGCGGAGAGCAGAGCCATCTCTTCTCTGATTCCACAAGAGGGCAGGCAGCAAGACCAACTGGCAGATAGACAATATTTGACTGCCTGGTCTCCTGGTGGCTCAAGTACTCAGGATTTGCAGGGAAACCTCCATATCAGAGCAGAAGCTGCTCATAATGTTTCTGAGCCATCACAAGGATTTTAGATTGCTGCACCAGGAAGCCAAGCCTCCAGCGGAACCAGAGCTGTGCCTGAGGCCACCTTTACCCCCACAGTGGCTGGATTGCGGCCTGAGGAAACCCACATGCAAGAGATGCCATCTTTCATGAGAGCCTGGATCTCCCAAACAATTAGACAAGAATTTCAGGCAGAAGTCAACCAGCGGTGCCACTCATCTACCACAGAGATCATTCTGCATCTCCATCGGAAAGAAGCCAGTCTTATGTCTCCAAAAGGGACCTCCCTCCTGAGAGGAACTTTTCGGACGAGGAGTTGGAGGTAGCAGGTCCCCCCTCCTTCAAGGACCTTTTCCAGCCAGCTCTCTTCAGGACTCTTCTGGTTAAGGCTAAGAATACAGTCCATATTAAAAAGGACACGGTCACCCAGGATCTTCCCCCAGAGGGAGAGGATCAGGAAGATTACCTTTTCACTGAAAAAACATCAGTGGTGGACACTGTGCCTGTGCCCCAGATGTTTTTGAATGTGATTAAAAGACAGTGGGAATCCCCTGGGGTATACACTCGCCCCAGTGGATCTGAGTCTACCTTATTTAATGTGGACATTTTTGAAGTCCCAAAGGTAGATAGTCCAGTGGTAGCCCTAGCATCCTCATGTCATCCTACCTGACACTGAGGATGTTTTAAAGGCAGAGGACAGAAAGGAGGAGATGGTGCTCTGCAGAGCTCATCAAGCTGATGCCTGGGCTATCAGAGCATCTACGACTGTGTCTTTCTTCACACGGGCCTCTTTGTGGTGGTTGAGGCAGTTGCAGGGCAGAATTCCACCTGAGGACCTCAGGGTGCATCAGGACCTGAATAAGATAATAGCCACAGCTCAATTGACCACTGATGCCACCCTCACATCAGCCAAATTTTCTTCCAGAGCCATGTCCTCATCTGTAACAGCACGTAGGCTCTTCTGGCTAAGAAATTGGCAGATGGACGCCAAAAACAAATGGAAGCTGGTGTCAGCTCCCTTTAAGGGAGAGAGGCTTTTTGGGGAGGCCCTGGATCCCTTTTTAACGAAGACCAGGGACAAGCGAAAGATCCTGCCCTCCCAGGGGAGGCGTTTTGATTATAAGTCTCCACTCTATTAGAGGAAGCCCTCCTTCAAATGGGGAAGCTTGGGCAGGCTTTCCCTGTCAAAGTAGGCCCTTCTTCCAAAGATCCTTGTTTCAGGCCGATAGACTGGCCTTTGCTGCCAGAGGGCATCAGAGGCAAGAAGGCAAGAGGACTTTTCGGGGTTCCCACAGACCTTTTAGACACAACAGTGATGCCCTAGCCACTTTTCCCATAGGAGATCATTTGGGTCTATCCTAGCAGAGGTGGGAACAGACCACGATGGATGCTTGGATCCCGACAACCTTATGGTCAGGTCTCTCCCTGGAGTTTCTTTCCTTCCCCACTCCCAGAGCCTTTGGGTGCTGCCCCATCTCCAGGGATCCCTCAAAGAAGGATCTCATGGAGATTTCCGGTTTGTCGGCTTTGGTGACAGCAGGGATTCGCTTTTCTCCGCGATCCCTGCTGTGCTAGCCGCCTTGGTGCCTCCGATCCTGATGGATTTGAGGCTAAGGCTGCCCTGTTGGGGCAGCTGAAGAAAGGGGGGATCCGGACAGGGGTTGAGAAGTATCGCAAACCCCCTCCCCAGCCGGCAATAACCCCCTTCTCTCAAGACGGTGGAGCGGCGGTCTTAATGGCCGCCATAAAGAAGCTGGCAACTGGATAAAAAACGTGCAGGAGGAAGAAGGAGTTTTAAAATGAAAGTTTTTTCTTGGTCGAACTGGGACCTTAAGGACATATTCAACACCTGGGAAAGTATTGGCTTTTTTCTGGATGCTACAATGTTCCCGATTGATGTTTTCAGAGGCGAAGAAAAGTGATGAAAAGGAAAGTTACTCTCCCTCCCTTATGGAATTAACAAATGGACAAGGGAAACCTGCCTTTTAATAGAAGGTAAAACCTAAACTCCTTTGTTATAAGTGGGAAGGAGAGGCTTGAAAAAAAAAAATTTACTCTAAGACTTTGCTGGAGGAGATGCCTTGAAGATAAAGAGAATAGAAATTAATTCTAAAAGATTTAAAGCACAGACTGGACGTTTTTTTCTTTCCCTAATTTGACTTCACCCCTAGAAGAGAAATTGTAAAAAGAAGAAATTTGTACTCTGCCTGGACTGTTTGATGATTGCGGATTTTGGGACTTTGGGAACTGTTTTAAGTTTGGAAATAACTGATTGGCTTAATAATAAGAAGAGGATACAGAAAAAGAAGAAGAAACAGTTTAAAATGGCTCTATCTCTTGATGAACTAAAAAAACAATATTTAAAAATAAGGAAAGAAGGCAAAGATGTTATGGGAGAAGCCCTTTGTTTCCTAGATATGGCGCTTGTCATGTGTCAGCAAATTAAACAACAGCTGGAAGAAGCCGAGGAAGAAGAAGCCATTTTTAATGAACTAAACGGTGTGACTAAGAAAGAAAGGAGAAAGAGAGGAGCGAAAAGGAAGGACTTAAGAAATAAAATATTTATGAAAGAGAAAAAGAAGATGCAAAAACAACAGAGAATGCTAGAAAGCAAAAGGAAAGAGGAATGCAACAGAAAGGGAAACCAAGAAGGCAGAGGTTTGGAGAGGAGGGGGTAAAAAGTTTAGGCGGGCTAAGAAGGAAAGGGAAAAGGGGAAAAAAGTTACAAAGGTATAAAACAAGATGGAGAAAAGAAATTTTTTAGGGATAATGGGTAATGTATGGGTTTTATTTTCTTAAAAAAAGGGGGATTCTGCAAAGTATACATGAGTATTGTAATAGTGGTATTTGTATTATAAGTAGATAATCAGAACTTTTTAAGATCTAATAAAAGACTAAAATATTAAGGTATAACTTTAAAATGCTTAATAATGAATAATTTTAAGTTTTAATAAAATACTAAAGGGAATGTTTAAAATATTAGTTTAAATATAGAGTTTAATGGATTAATGCGTTGACTGTTATGGATTTATTATTGTAGCATTGGTTTCTGAAATAGTAGAATGTACTAAGCAGAATCTGATTGGGATTTAGGTGTTATTTTAAATTTTAATTTAGGGGAATGATAGAAAGGCATCATACTTTGATTAGTGATTCCAGGGAAATTATTCTTTTTATATTGGAAATGAGACAGATGTAAATGGAGAAATGGACAAAAGATATAAAAATATTTTTCTTTAAAGCAAGATTAAATATATAAAACAGAATTAAGACGAGGCAAAAGTGGAGAGGAATTATATAATAGATATAGAATGGTAAACAAGATAGGTAATGGTATATAAGAAGAGCATGAATTCAATTGAAGTCCATACAAAAAGAGGTAATCTGGGGCCAAGTTTACTTTCTAGAAGAAAGTTTTATGTTTTTATGTTTATGTCTTATGTGTGTGTGTCCAATTAAGAATTAAATAATAAAATCTCGGAGGAAGATTAGATGAGAACAATTATAAACAAGCCAGAGGAAAATATAAATGTGATGATTGAATAGTAGATAAATTAGAAAGGAAATATGATTGAATAATGATTAAAGAGAAACAATGTGGAATTTGGTGAAGGGAATTTACGTGTTTATATGGAAATGGGATAAATTATAAGTATGTGATATAAAGCAATGTGTTACCTGCCTTGTAAAGATTTACAATGGAAAGAGGTTTTATGTTTTTAATCTTTAATGATGTTTTGTTTTGTTTTGTTTGTTTGTAAAATCAATAAAACTTGTTTTTTTTTAAAAAAAGGATCTCATCAGCGATTCACCATCTGCTGGACATTTGAGCCATCCAGCTGGTTCCTGGAGACCAGGAGACAGGAGTTTTATTCAATTTTGTTGAATAAAAGGCCTCGGAGGTGGGGGTGGTGAGCAATCCTCAACTTGAAAGGGCTCAACGGGCATCTAATTTACCACAGGTTCAAGATGCACCCCATCCTAGAGGGGATCTGGGAGGGAGACTTTTTGGCCTCAGTAGACCTAACAGAGGCCTACCTCCATGTACCAATCCATCCCGACCACTGCCGGTTCCTGAGGTTTTGCTATGGCAGCTGCAATTTTCAATACAGAGCTCTCCCGTTCAGCCTGTCATCAGCCCCATGGACATTTACCAAGTTCCTGGCAGCTGTAGCAGCATACCTCAGGTCTTTACCCATAAGGATCTAGAGCTATCTAGACGACATCCTGATAGCATCCTCTTCCAGGCCCCAGGCGGAGGAGGATCTGATGTCTACAATAAGGATACTTCGAGAGCATGGGATTTCAATAAACTTGGACACATGCCACCTAGTCCCATTGACTCGTCTCTTGCATTTGGGGGCAATCATAGACACTTTGGCGAGTCAGGTCTTCCTCTCACAGGAGCATCGAGACAGCATAAGGGACATCACATCACAGATCCTGTCCTCCAGAGAGGCCCCTCTCATCTTGCTGTCTTAACTTCTCAGCAAGATGATATCGTGTATCAGCATCATCCCATGAGCCCGCTTCCATGCCTGAACCCTGCAGTGGTTCCTGCTCCTCTATCAGAGGGTGGGCAGGGGCGACTCAGCAAAGAGGATTCTTGTCCCCTTGCTGGTTCTTTGCTCTCTCCATTAGTGGCAGTCCCGGGCCATTGATCAGGGATGTTTGTACAGAGAGCCCCAGAGGATTACCATCATCACCAATGCCAGTCTGTACAGTTGGGGGCCCCACCTGGGAGTCCAGGTTACCCAGGGGAGGTGGTCATGGGAGGAGCTCATCCACAACATAAATTGGCTAGAGCTCAGGGCTGCCCACTTAGCTCTCAAGGATCTAAGGTAGGATGTGGTGGGGAGACATGTACTTTTCCTCACGGACAATATGGCCATCAAGGCCCACATAAATCACCAGGGGGGCACTCGCTCCAGAACCCTGATGCAGGAGGCAACTCCATTGTGCAGGTGGGCGGAGAGACACCTGTTGTCCCTAAGAGCAGAACACATCTTGGGAGTTTCCAACATGCAGGCAGACTGGTTGAGCAGGGCCACGATCGACCAGTTGGAATGGCAACTGCATCCTAGTCTGTTCCAGGAGATGATGGAACTGTTCGGCCGTCCGATTCTGGACCTCTTTGCATCTCCAGAGAACTCGCATCTCCCAAGGTTCTTTGCACGGTTTCCAGCAGGACAGTTTGGACAGAGGCCTTGCCTCCAATACCTTGAAGAGACAGTTGGCCGCTTTTGCCTCAGTGCTTTCATTCAAGGACTCAACCACTCTGGCCCAACACCCTAGGGTGAAAGCCTTCCTTAGGGGAGCCACGAATTTGAAGCTACCGATGGTCCACCGTTACCCCACCTGGGACTTACCTAAGGTCCTGCAGGCACTGACTGCTCCTCCATTTGAACCTTTGTGTGAAGTCAGCCTTTGTCTACTCACGTGCCAGGTGTCATTCTTAGTGGCCATTACTTCGGCCAGGCGTATCTCAGAGTTGGCGGCCTTATCCATCAGAAAGGACCTTTGCGTTTTTCATGCAGACAGAATGGTTCTGCGGCTGGACCCTACCTTTCTGCCCAAAGTGAACTCCTTATTCCATCGTTCACAGGAGTTGATTTTGCCTGACTTCTGTCCAGGGCCTACCCATGCACTGGAAAGAAAATGGCACACCTTGGACATTAGGAGGGCCCTCTGTATTTACATCAAATGAACCTCTTCCTTTAGAAAGACTGAAGCCCTGTTCATTTCCTTTCAGATATCAAACTTTGGGCCACAGGGTGACACCTTCCACCGTGGGACGCTGGCTCAGAGCCTGTATTGCTAAAGCCTATGAGTTACAGGCTCTTCCTATGCCCAGGAGAACCACCTCGCACTCAACCAAGAGTGTGGTGACCACTGCAGCCTGGGCAATGCAGGCATTGGTTCTAGACATTTGTAGAGCAGCAACGTGGTCCTCTGTGACCCCATTCATAAGACATTATAGAATTGACTCCTTTGCCTCGGCAGAGGTGTCTTTTGGAAGATGAGTCCTGCAGGGCATTCATGTAGAGCTGGGGACCTCCGACCAGTCCAGTTCCCATCAGTAGGACAACCATCAGCCAGCTTTGGTATGTCCCATCCTGGATTCTCCCTTTGGCTCAGTGGAGAAGGGGCGTTGATCCTACCTGACACACCTCTTCTCGGGGAGCTGAAGGGAAAATCCAGTCCCACCCTGTATTCTGCCTGGTCAGCATAAGGAGAAAATGTTTTTTTTTTTTTGTATCATCAAGTAGACTATCTTTCAGAAGACAATGAGCAGCTGAATTCGCTTCAACATCGTTCAGAACTGGGGACCGTTAAGGTGGGGGTGTCCTCAGTTTTTCAACTTGGTCTGCAGAGCTATGAGACTAGAGACTACACATCCTGGATTCTCCCTTCAGCTCCCCAAGAAGAGGCATGTCAGGTAGGACCAACACCCCTTCTGGGCAAAAATGAGCAATAACTTCCAGGAATCCTATCTATACCTTTTCTCTTCATCACTTTCTTGATGGTATACTTCAAATCAAATGGCAATCTGAAAGTGATTGCTTCTAATTTTAAAAAAGCAGAATGGTGATTGAATGTTGAAGAATAAGCAGTCACCTCAAATATTCATACCTCAAAGACACTTGCTGGTATGGCAAAGCTAATAAACTGTTTGTTTTACATCACCTTGCTTGCTTGTTGTTGTTGGTCACAAAGTTGTGTCCGACCCATCACAACCCCATGAACAATGTTCCCCCAGGCCTTCCTATCCTCTACCATCCCCCAAGTCCATTTAAGCTCAAGCCGACTGCTTCAGGGACCCCATCCAGCCATCTCATTCCTGTTGTCCCCTTCTTCTTTTGCCCTCAATTGTTCCCAGCATTAGGCTCTTCTCCAGTGAGTTCTTGCTTCTCATTAGGTGGCCAAAGTATTTGAGTTTCATCTTCAGGATCTGGCCTTCTAAAGAACAGTCAGGGTCATCTCCTCTAGGACTGATGGGTTTGATTACCTTGCAGTCCAGGAGTCTTCTCCAGCACCATAGTTCAAAGACATCAATTCTTTGATGCTTAGCCTTCCTTATTGTCCAACTTTCACATCCATACATTGGAACTGGGAAAAGCATAGCCTTGACTATACGCACTTTTGTTGGCAGGGTAATGTCCCTGCTTTGTAGTATGCTGTCTAGATTTGCCATAGCTTTCCTCCCCAGGAGCATCTTTTAATTTCTTGGTTGCAGTCCCCATCTGCGGTGATCTTGGAGCCCTGTAAAATAAAATCTGTCACTACCTTCATTTGTTCCACATCTATTTGCCAGGAATTGAGAGGGCCGGAAGCCATGATCTTAATTTTCTTAATGTTGAGTTTCAAGCCAACTTTTTCACTTTCCTTCTTCACCCACAACTAGAGGCTCTTTAGTTCCTCTTCACTTTCTGCCATTAGAGTGATATCATCTGTATATCTGAAGTTGTTGATATTTCTCCTGGCAATCTTAATTCCAATTTGTGATTCATCTAGCCCTACCTTTCTCATGATGTGCTCTGCATATAAATTAAACAGGCAGGGCAACATTATACAGTCTTGCCGAACTCCTTTCTCAATTTTGAACCAATCAATGGTTCCGTGTCCAGTTCTCACTGTTGCTTCTTGACCCGCATATAGGTTTCTCAAGAGACAAATAAGATGGTCTGGTACCCCCATCTCTTTAAGAACTTGCCACAATTTCTTGTGATCCACACAATCAAACGCTTTAGCATAGTGAATGAAACAGAAGTAGATGATTTTCTGGAACTCCCTAGCTTTCTCCATGATCCAGCGTATGTTGGCAATTTGATCTTTAGTTCCTCTGCCTCTTTGAAATCCTGCCTATACTTCTGATAGTTCTCAGTCCACATGCTATTGGAGCCTAGCTTGTAGGGTTTTGAGCATAACTTTGCTAGCATGTGAAATGAGTGCAATGGTGTGATAGTTTGAACATTCTTTGGCATTGCCCTTCTTTGGAATTGGAATGTAAACTGACCTTTTCCAATCCTGTGCCATTTTCCAAATTTACTGGCAAATTGAGTGTAGCACTTTTACTGCATCATCTTTTAAGATTTTGAATAGCTCAGTGGGAATACTGTCACCTCTACTAACTTTGTTGTTGCTCAGATTTCCTAAGGCCCACCTGAGTTCACATTTCAGGATGTCTGGCTCAAAATCAGTGACCACCCCATCATGGTTATCAGGGATGTTTAAGCTCATTCTTGTATAGTTCTTCTGTGTAATTTTGCCACCTCTTCTTAATCTCTTCTGCCTCTGTTAGATCCCTGCCATTTTGGTCCTTTATCATGCCCATCTCTGCATGAAATGTTCCCTTCATATCTCCAATTTTCTAGAAGAGATCTCTGGTCCTCCCTATTCTATTGTTTTCTCCTATTTCTTTGCACTGTTCATTTAAGAAGGCATTCTTATCTCTTCTAGCTATTCTCTGAAATTCTGCATTCAACTGGGTGTATCTTTCTCTTTCTCCCTTGCCTTTTGCTTCCCTTCTTTCCTCAGCTGTTTGTAAAGCTTCCTCAGACAGCCATTTTGCTTTCTTGCATTTCTTTTTCTTTGGGATGATTTTAGTTGCTACCTCTTGTACAATGTTGCGAACCTCCGTCCCTAGTTCTTCAGACACTCTGTCTATCATATCTAATTCCTTATTTGTCACCTCTACTGTATATTCATCAAGGATATTCATCAGGGTTCATACCTGTGTGGCCTAGTGCTTTTCCCTATTTTCTTCAATTTAAGCCTAAATTTTGCGGTGAGAAGCTCAGATCTGAGCCAGTCAGCTCCTGGCCTTGTTTTTACTGACTGTATAGAACTTCTCCATCTTTGGCTGGAGAGCACATAGTCAATCCGATTTCTGTGTTGACTGTCTGGTAATGTCCATGTATAAAGTCATCTCTTAGGTTGTTGGAAAAGAGTGTTTGCTATGATTATTCATATTCTCTTGATAGAATTCTACCAGCCTGTGCCTGGCTTCATTTTGTACTCAAGGCCAAACTTGCCTGTTATTCCAGTTATCTTTTGGTTTCCTTCTTTAGCATTCCAAGCCTCCATGATGATAAGGACATCATTTTTTAGTGTTAATTCTAGAAGGTGTTGTAGGGCTTCATAGAACTGGTCAACTTCATCCTTTTCAGCACCAGTGGTTGAGGCATAGACTTGGATTACTGTGATGTTGAATGGATTCAAACTGAAATCAGTCATTTTGAGGATTGTATCCCAGTACCCTGCTTGTTATAACCACATAAATACTACATTACACATAAATATGACATTCTTTAGAAATGAAGAGCTGTATGGAAGTCAATGTGACTATAACTAGAATCTCTCTTATAAGGCAACAAGACTGCTCTAAAGTGATACAGGTGATACAGGCTCATCAATGTTCCACAATCTCAGATTGATAAAACATGGCAAAAATCAACCCCCACTTAGAAAAAGCCAGGAAACCATAAATACATGTTAGTAATAAATCAGTACTAAAAGCATTGAGTGTATTGACTGCAATGCATCAAGATTTGTATCATCTAGAGCAGGGTGTCAAACTCGCCAGATCATGTTTCCATCATGTGACATTTCTCAACATTTTTCCCCTTCATGGAGCTGGGGTGGGCATAGCTGTGTGTGACATATCCGGCCCACAGGCCGCCAGTTTAATACCCCTGACCTAGAGCCTGCAGTTTCACTCCCAACAAATTCTGATACACATCAATGAAAGACAAACTTCATTTGAAAGATAATTTGGGGAGAGCAACCTGAAGATCCACAATGAAAACAATTGTTTCAATTACTTAGGAAGCAAAATTATAGAACAACAGGGAAAAGAAATCACAATTGTTCTGAGGTTATATGGCAGCTAGTTTTTTTTCCCAGGATTTGGGATTACCAGCTCAGGCCACCTTTATTTTGCTACATAAAGCTTACATGTCAAAAGGTAGCAACTAGTTAGTGACCAAAAGGCATTTCTTGTCTTCATTTTCAATATTTTTAAGGCCTATAGTTTCTTTCCACCTCCCTTTAAATTCAAAGTTTTTGATTGACAAACATCAGGGGATTGGTTATTTCAAACCACTAATGGTTTGGGAAATGGTTTTCAGCCCCCAAAAAGATACAATTGTTTTATATCATTTTTTTTTAAAGATTCTTGATTCATCCATCTGGGAGACAGTAAGGATTGCTCTTTGGGAACAAAAATCTCTGGAAACATACATTATCAGATATTTACTTCTCCAGCATTGAGTCAACTATGGGTGCTTCTGACTTCACATAGGCAGATGAATGACCCTTAACAAGCAGATGTGCAAATAATGCTATGCTATAGGTGATAAAGAGATGTAAAAAGAGTGACTGAGGAATAAATGCCACGTTAGAAAAATGTATTTCCTTGTAAAGATGCTGCAAATAAAGGCCAGATGCCTTTCATTGTGTTTGGTAAGCAGTTCTATGTGATACAACAGGTTTTTCAAATAGCAAGTCAAAATATTGCATTCCATTTTCAGGGTTCCTTGAATTACTGATTCATACTCTGCATCGGATCATAAGCCCAAGAGTCCATTAAATGAATTAGATACCAACTTCTTTTCCTATACCAGAAAATCTCATAATGAGACTTTGCAAATGACTTGCATCCCAGCTGGATGTAACAAAGGGCAAAGTTTCTCAAGCAGCTTCTGCCTTTCAGTTAGACAAAGAACTTGGATGGGCTTTTCCTGATGCCCCATCACATTTGATAAGTGCAAAAAAAATTCAGACAATGCAGGGACACTGCGCAGAACAGAAAAAGTCAGAATCCAAGATCACTGTCACTTGGAAGCAACTTTCATGGCACTGTGGCTTTCCAGACATGTAAGCACTAGGACATAGAGTGCAAATAAGACTTTGGTCTTTGGTACAAAATCTCTTCATTCTCATCAACACACACTGAAAACTGAAGGGGCCTGGGTCTTGTACTTTTCATGGAAGGCTTTGAGAATGGGCACTAGGTTTGTAAAGGCTGGACGGAATGAAGCTTCAGATTCCCAACAGTTTTTCATCAGTCGATAAATCTGTGGGAAAAGGCACAGATTTAGAAAACAAAAAAGCACAAAAAGAAAGAGAGAGAGGAAAAGAAAGGAAAGGAAAGGAAAGGAAAGGAAAGGAAAGGAAAGGAAAGGAAGGAAGGGAAGGAAGGGAAGGAAGGAAGGGAAGGAAGGAAGGAAGGAAGGAAGGAAGGAAGGAAGGAAGGAGGAAGGAAGGAAGGAAGGAAGGAAGGAAGGAAGGAAGGAAAATTGTCCAATATTTATGTGGCATTGCTCTATTGGTAAACCTAACCAGCTCCCCTCCCATCAACTTGTTTTCTAGATTCCAAGCTAGCTGGAAAAAAGGAAAATCACAGATCAACACGTGACAGTGGAGACACTATCACAGTTACACTGTTCTGCAGTTTCTGCTCTAAAAACCACCACTAATGGGTACATTAGTAATCACTGAGAGATATTTGATATTTCTTAAACTTCCAAATCAGATTATTTGCAGCATTAACTGCTCTGGAATACAAAGACTATGCTTTCTAATCAAACCTAATGTAGCTGTGCCTATATATTTACACACTTGTTTATAGTAAATTGAGATATATTTAACTTGAAAGCTTTAACCCTTAGGAATTATTTTAATTTATATCAGGAAGCATCCTCAAATTACAGTAAACTATCTGAAGGAGTGAGAATATGTTCAGACATTGGCTAATATTATAAATAATTGGAAAATTTATGCCCTAATATTTGTGAAGAAATATGAATTTAAGAATAGAATGCAATACCATTTACCTGAGATTAAGACCCACTGAATTATGAGATTTCTAAGTAGGTGGGTACAGAATTGCACAGTAAGTAATGCAGCATTACTTGTGGAAACTAAAAAGATTGTAGCAAGGGTATTTATAGAATACTTATAATGTGCTTCTAATGTATCACAAACTTTTCCTTTGCTTACTACTATATATCATTATCTTCTAAAATGTATCCCTGGCATTAGCAACTCATCCTTTATCCATTTAAATATTAATTAACAATTCTGATATCTAGCTATCAGACATGAACTTGCATTACTTACTGTTGGCTCTTTTGACTATTTAAGCTTAGAATGGGAAATGTCTTGAGAGTAAATCCTTGATTCCATAATTTTCAATAATATACTGTTTTCTATACCTTTAGGAGATACTACAAAGATGAGCAACATAGTTATCTTAATTTTGTTTGGGAGCTCTGGATGCAGCAAAATGTCAAGATCCCCAGGCTACAATTTCTACAACAAAAAGACAATCAAAGGCAAAGGAGCACAGACTCACCTCACAAGGGCAGTCTTTTGGACTGGGCAGCCTTTCCCCTCTGTCCAGCAACTCAATAAGCCGCAGCACTGTCATTTGACCCTGAGTCATTCCAATCATTTCAATAAATCTCTAAAGCAATACGGGAAAATCAGTCAGTGTTTTCATTAGGTAACATGAAGATGGCTCATGCCAAAAGATCCTTTCTTCAAAAAACTTTACAATGAACCTGTACACATTTTTATCTCAGAGGCAACAGACGTTTGAGAAAAATCATTTCAGAAAAATAATTATATTCTAAACATACTGAATGATGGTGCATTCAGTCAGTCAGAAGGATCTGAAAACATACTAAAATAATATTGCATCATGCTACACCATTCCTGTAAATCATGATAACTGAACAATATATGCAAAAGCATTGTGTGATGCCATTAGTCCCTAGGCCAGCATGGACTTCAACATCCCTAGGTAACAGACTATAACTCAATAAGTAGTCAACATGGTCAACACAACAGGTAGTCCTTAATGGTACTACATATACATGGAGGAAAGTAAGCAGTGAGGTACCACAAGGTTCCATCTTAGGCCCAGTACTGTTCAGTATCTTCATAAATGATTTTGATGAGGGAATAGAAGGAGAACTCATCAAATTTGCAGATGATACTACACTGGCAAGGAATAGCCAATACCCCATAGGACAAGTTCAGGATCCAAAAACATCCTGACAGACTTGGACAATGGGCCCTATCCAACAAAATGAAATTGAATGTGGTGAAAAGCAAGGTTTTACACTTGGGCAGGAAAAACCAAAGGTACAAGTATAGATTAGGCAAAACCTGGCTCAAAAACAGTAACTGTGAGAGGGACTTTGGAGTCCTAGTGGACAATCACTTAAACAGGATCCAGCAATGTGCAGCAGCAGCCAAAAATGCTAATATAAGTCTTGGTTGTATACAGAGGCATAAAATCAAAATCATGTGAAGTATTACTACCACTTTAGCCTTTAGTAAGGCCACACCTAGAATACTGCAACCAATTTTGGTTATCACATTACAAAACAGATGTTAAGACTTTGAAAAAGTACAAAGAAGAGCAAGTAAGACGATTAAAGGCCTGGAAACTAACACATGAAGAAAGGCTGCAGGATTTGGGTTTGGCTAGTCTAGAGAAAAGAAGGACTAGGGGCGACATGATAGCAGCATTCCTGTATTTGAGGGGCTGCCACAAAGAGGAGAGGGTCAATTTATTTTCCAACGCACTAGAGGGCAGGACAAGAAACAATGGATGGAAACTAATTAAGGAGAGAAGCAACTTGAAATGAAAGAGAAACTTCCAACAGCGAGGACAATTAACCAGTGGAACAGCTTGCCTTCAGAAGTTGTGGATGCTTCATCACGGGAGGTGTTTAAGAAGACAGTCTTAAATTGGACGGTCACTTGTCTGAAATGGTATAGGGCTTCCTGCTTGAGCAGGCGGGTGGACTAGAAGACCTCCAAGGTCTTTTCCAGCTCTATTCTGATTCAACTAAGGTTAACTAAATCTAACCAACATCCTAGATAAGAAAACTACAATCAAAATGGCACAGACAGTCCTCTGAAGTACAGACATAGTAATAAGCAACTTTTGGGGGTCAGGAATATACAGTATATAGAATTTTGAATGCATGTGGTGGGTGCATTTATAAAATGGCTACTGGAGCAGCCTACCCAGGTACAAACATCCAATTACCAGAAACCTATTAAGCTCTCAAAATGTTATCTACAATTCCAATAAGGTTTAAAGATACCACTGTTAAATATAATGCTAGAATCCAATGCTTTGCTTTATTTTTTAATTCTTTTTTTTAATCCGAAGGAGCTTATGGGTATCCAGGAAGGAGGCAGAGAACATGGGCACTATGCTGTCTATGCTAAGTCACCTAAATGCATTCAAGCAACAGTTATACTGAACGTTTTGAGATGGTCCTAGGGCTACAATAAAGTGAATCAGAATAATTGAGTTGGAAGGGAGCTTGGTGGTCTTCTAGTCCAACTCCTTGCTCATATAGGAACCCCTATACTATTTCAGACAAATATTTGTCCAATCTCTTCTTAAAAACTTCCAGTATTGGAGTGCCCACAACTTCTGGAGACAAGTCGTTCCATTGATTAATTGTTCTAACTGTCAGGAAATTTCTCCTAAGTTCTAGGTTGCTTCTCTCCTTGATTAGTTTCCGCCCATGGCTTCTTGTCCTGCCTTCAGGTGCTTTGGAGAATAGCCTGACTCCCTCTTCTTTGTGGCAGCCCCTGAGATATTGGAACACTGCTGTCATATCATCCTAGTCCTTCTTGTCATTAAACTAGACATACCCAATTCCTGCAACGATTCTTCATAGCCGCTGTGGCTTGTTGCTGCTAAATAAATGTTATGGATATTACTTTTACTCACTTGTGGAGGGCTCTGACTTGAATCACACCGTGTCAACAATTCATATAAAGTCACTCCAAAGGACCAGACATCAGAAGCATAATAGAATTTACATTCCTTAAGGCATTCCACAGCATACCTATATAAATAGCAATAAAGAGCTGACAAACTACATCTTAATTAGAGTAAAGTTCATCTAGCTCCTTTTACAGTAGTCCTTTGCTGTAAAAGACTGCTCCTTTGAATAGCAGTCAAATGGCTTTGAAAATTGCCAAATGAGGCATTTGCAACTCATTTTTAAGATACTGTAAGATTGCAAACCTTCTTTTCCAAAGCACTCTTCTATATAAAAGCATGCAGTTATCATCATTCACTCTAATTATTGAAAACAAGATACAATAGTCGACTGCTTCCAGGAAAGTTGGGAATGTTATCCCCTCCAACTTCCACAAAAGAATATCAGAATTAAACCACACTAAATTGTTTGAAATCTTCATTTTAGATTTTACCTTTTTCCTCTGAGCACTTAGACAGGTAAATACTGTTTTAAGACTACTACCTTTTCTCCATGATTATGATTAAGATCTTGCTTTCCACAGATATAATGCCTGTATGAATGAGTTATAGTGCAGTCAGTTCTTTCAAGTATCAAAAATCCATAAAATAGTGCAATTGTTTACATACCAGAAAACGGGGCTGTCTCCATCTTCACAGACACGATAATATTCATGTCCTTCAGGGATGGCTTTGGCAAGACCAAAGTCTCCAATCTTTACTACATTCTCATTCTCTAGGAGCACATTTCTAGCTGCTAGGTCTCTATGGATATAGTGCAAGGAGTGGAGATAAGCCATTCCCTGCAGAGAAAATAGAGCCACCTTACATTCTTCAATCAGATTCCAAATCAATCAGTAGCTATGTATATACCCAAAGTCAGAACTGGCAATCCTGAATTTCATGTATCCTATTCCTTTTATAAAAATAAAAAAAAATCCCAGCATTAAGGAACAATTATGTAAACAATTCATTTTGCTTTATCTATTGGAACTATGATCCACGAAAAAGGCATTCCCTCAGTCGAGAACCACACAAATGTTGTATCCAACACTGACAAGACTTTACCTCACAAATCTGTTGAGCAAAGAGGAGAATGTGGGCCAAGCTGACATTGTGCTTGGGAAGATAATCCCTCAGACTTCCCAGTGGCACATATTCCATGATAAGCTGTACAATTCTTTCTCCTGGAATTGAAAAATGCAAGAAATATTAGCTAAAAAAATATAATTGCTTCCCCTAATTTTTTTTTGTGTTTAAAACACCTGGTTTAAACCCTGCAGACCACTTTTGATCGTCAGTATCTTTTGGGCAGTTCATCAGGCCTACTTGCAATATTCATTTCTCCCCCCCTGCTGATTCTGCATACTTTCTGTTGCCACATGAAGGCTTTTGTCTTGCTACCAATATACCTGACACTCCAGAGAATCTATAATAATTTGGCAGATTTAGCAATTGTCTTTCTGAGATATTTGTCTTCAAGATGATCTACTGGTAGCTATTAGTAGAGAAGAAACAATGGAATGGACTGGTTGAAGGAGAAAGTGTAAGGGTGAAAAAAAAATGGTTGAATAAATGGGCAGAAAGTGTAGTCTGCATGTACAGGATATATTGTCTGCTCATATGGGAATGCAACCTAAAAATGTTGCCCAATATGCAAGTTAAAATTATAGGGGCTATTTCAAAAATCATGCCTATGATGAAGCCAGGATACAAACTGGGAGCTCTTGGGACAAGTTCTGTAAGTAGCATGCTTATGCTAAGCTATCCACCATCTTGCTCCTGCAGGAGCTACTCAACAGATTCCATACCTTGCTCGCTGCAGCAGCCTTTGTATTTTACAATATTCTCATGGTAGAGTGTCTTCAAGATCTCAATCTCCTTTTTCCAACTAGTCAAGAGCTGCTGGCTGCAACCTGATTTCAATGACTTCACTGCTACCATCTCACCAGTGCCATCATTGGCAGGATCATAACAATACAGGCTCACTTTACCAAAGTGCCCCTAATAGAATGAGAGGGAGAAAGAAACAAGGTAAGGATTTTGAATTTCAAAAGACAAATGCCAAACTATATTTTCTGGGAACATTTGCTGTAACTGTCACAATGTACAGAACAGCTTTTGGAAGGAACTAATCTTAATCATCTCAGAACAATCCCTTGCTACATACAAGTCAATATTTCACTCAGTTGTTGTTATGCTGTGAAAAGAAAACACTCACTTTCACAATCAAGTCTAAATAATATTTCTTTTTCTCCATTACTGAATCTTTCTATGACTGAAGTTAATCTCTGTTTGTGATCCTATTTCACAGTTCATGTGGCTGATACATAAGCAAAATAGGCTCAATCAGCAAAGTAAGATCATTATTTGAAATTGGCAAAACCATGGAGCAAATATTGAATTGAAGCCAATTGGATGTGTTGAATGGATATGTTGCACATGACTTGTTAAAAATGAAAATATAGTTTCATATTTAACTCAACACAGGTTGATAATTTTGGAAACTATAATTTGGCATGATAAGTAAATAATAAAATTATGTGTCATAATTAACAAATAAAAAAACAAAAGCCAGGATTTGTTGCAGGTTTATGAACTATAGATCTGTTTCATAACCAATGAACCTTTCATTGAGCTCTATAATGTATAATCATAGTAAAACCTCACTTTAACAGATTAACTGTTGGTGGGAAGTGTCTATTATGCTTCAGAAATCAATAAAGCAGAGGATATAGAATTGTGATAATACAAATGGCACCAATTACATCTTTGTTTCATTAGTGTAATGATACTAATGTAAGGACCCAGACACTAGTATGAAAACCCAGATTGTTGAGGGCAATATGCTGACTCTGTAAAACTGCTTAGAGAGGGCTATAAAGCATTTTTATGAAGCAGTATATAAGTCTAAGTGCTATTGCTATCATTACATAAATGGGAAAAATGGATGCAAATGATATAATTTGGAGCATTCACAACTACATTATTTTGTATACTATGGCATTATCTGCACACACATAATGTAAAATACAATCTGACCCATTGTATGCAAAGTTCATAGGTCTGAGATCTACACAACTGAATTTCATTGAACTGAACTAGACAAAATAGTATTAAGCTCTTACTTTTTAAGAATGGAGGAAGAAAATAAGTTGTTATTCCTAACAAAGGCAATTTACCTCACCCAGATCTCGAATCTTTTTCAGGTAGCGCTTCTGAAAGACAGTAGGATCTGATACAGGGAACGCAGGATTCACAGAGCTAATGTCAAGAGGATCTGGAAAACAAGAAGAAAGATGTAGCGGATATACAATGGCTAGAAGGAAAGAAACTTACAAAGCACTCTCAGGAAGCCTACAGCATACAGATCAGAAGAGGCTTTTAGTGGAGTTTAGTACTGAAGGATTTTTCTAATTTTCTAATTTCTAATTCTATTTCATAATTTTCTATTCTCTCTGAGCCAAACAAATTTCTAGATTAGACTAAACATTGTACAATCTCTTTCTTCTAGTTTTTATTGTTAGGGCTAATGTTTATTTTCTCTCTCGCTGGTATTGCAATTTAAGCAGTTGTAATCAGGCCACAAATTGAATGTCTGCTTATCTTCATAGCATCTTAATTGAGCCTGCTTTACAGTTGTCCTCTTGTATCCACAAAAGGGAGTGAGAGAATACCATTATGTTACACAAGACAGAGATTGCTCTCATTTTTTGCAACCTTTGGAGCATCTACCCACCGTGCTGTCAGTATTCAGTGACATGTTTGTAATTTTGTTTAAATGAACAAAAACATACACTGTTACTGCTAACCATAATACACCTAATTTTCCTTTTTCAAAAATCACCCCCACAAGTTGGAGTACAACTCCTCTGGGAATCCATTGTCATGAGCTCAATGGATCCCATTATTTTAGCATAAACCTGGCATGCAGAAAGGTTGCTGTCATATGGCTAACAAAATGCTGTTATCCAAGAGTTCTTTGGGATTTTTACTATGTGGCTGCAGTTGAGTGAGGTCTCGTAAGATAGTCCGGAAAGAGGGTCGCTCTCCAGGAGCATAGTTTAGGCACTGGCTGATTAGGGTAGCTAGTTCTTTGAAGGATGGCTCTGGAAGATGATGCTTCTTCTCATAAAAACGTTCTTTCTGCAGAAAAAAAATTAGAAGTCTGTGACTGATGAAATGAAATTAGATTAAACATAGAAAATCCACTGACATTTCTTTTGTAATAAGTTATTTCTGGTCTTCACTATATGCCAAACAGATTTCAAAGGGGAACTAGAAGCCTAATGATTACAGTTAGGTTTTAAAGTTAGTCATAAAAATCTCCTTGGTATCCAGTCTTGGATTCCTATTTCTATCACTCCTCTTCTTTCTGTTAGTACATTTTAAAAATACCTTAGGAAGCTATTCCATTCCAATAATTTACCTGGAAATGGGGTGCAAATTATGTTATTGTTACTTTGCCCTTTCAGACTTTTCAGGAGCCAATGAACATACAGTAATTTCTCCAGGATGGTCTATCAGTAACTTTTTAAATTTCTTCAAAATTCATGATTGTGCCATCAATGACTGTGCCTAGCCACTTTGTCCTCTGTCAGCTCTTTTGTGATTGCCTTCAGTTCTTCAAGCATCAGGTTTTTCTTTAATGATTCTTATCTTTACATTATGTGCCCCCAGGGGTGGGATTCAGTTGGTTCCGGCAAACCAAATGTTAATTCTTACATTCAGTTTGGCGAACTGGTAGTTCTGAAGACCGCCACAACTCGCCCCTCCCAGGAGTCCCCATGCGCCAGGTTCTGGCTCCCAGGTAAGTGCAGGGAGGCTTCCTAGGCCCAAAACGGGTGCGGGGGTGGGTGGAAAGAAAGAAAGAAAGAAAGAAAGAAAGAAAGAAAGAAAGAAAGAAAGAAAGAAAGAAAGAAAGAAAGAAAGAAAGAAAGAAAGAAAGATGGATGGGAGAACGAAAGGGAGGGAAGGGAGAAAGAAAGAGAAAGAAAGAAAGAAAGAAAGAAAGAAAGAAAGAAAGAAAGAAAGAAAGAGAGAGAGAGAGAGAGAGAGAGAGAAAGAAAGAAAGAAAGAAAGAAAGAAAGAAAGAAAGAAAGAAAGAAAGAAAGAAAGAAAGAAAGAGAGAGAGAGAGGAGGGAGGGAGGGAGGGAGGGGGGGGAGGGAGGGAAGGAAGAAAGAAAGAAAAGGGAGGGGAGAAAGAAAGAGAAACAAAGAGGGAGGGAAGGAAGAAAGAGAAACAAAGAGGGAGGGAAGGAAGAAAGAGGGAAGGGAAAGTGAATGAGATATGGATGGATGGACAGATGGATAGAAGGAGGGAGGGAGGGTGGGAAGGAAAAAGGAGAGGAAGGACGGACCACAAACCCTGGCACTAGACGCAGCTTCAGAGGATGCTTTGAAACAGCACAGCAATCCAGGGCTGGAAAGGACCTTGGAGGTCATCTAGTCCAAGCCCCTGCTCCAAGAACATTGTTAAAGTGAGTTTCTCTTTTGACCCACCCAGTCACATGACCACCTAGCCACACCCAGCCAGTTGCATGACCAAGCCACGCCCACAGAACCAGTTGTTAAAAAATTTGAATCCCACCTGTGTGCCCCAAATATTTAAGCTTTAGCTTTATTATCAGTGTTTCTGTATGTAGACTAACATTCAATAAATGGTTCTTTTGCAGTCCAAGATAATATATCCACCATATTTTTCTCCAGCACCATTATTCAATTTCTTCTGTGTTCTGATGGTCAAGTTTTCATAGAAAATCATAGCCTTGACACTATGTACCTGTGACATCTGAGTGATGTACCTACACTTTCAGATTTTGTCTAGCACTATCATATTTCTCAAAAGTAGTAGATATTTGTTTCATAGCTACATGACTATCCATATAAATTTTTGAGTCTAAGAAGATAAAGTTGTTAGTACTTCAACTTCTCCAGCTATTAGCATTAAGCTAGGATTTATTGCTGATTTGATTTTTATTTGTTTTATTACAGCTTGTGCACTTCCTTCTTTCATCTACAAGAGATTCTTCAAGTTATCCATCACTTTCAGCCATCAAAGTTCTATCATCAACATATCTGAGGTTAATGCTTCCCAACAATTTTAATTAACATATTTCTTCTTGTTCTTACTTCTACCTAATAGCTACAATATAATTAAAGCAGCAATTCTACATCCTTTTTTGGAAATATGTAAAGCGGAACTCAGTGAAATATTTCTATATTTTATTCAATCACTTTAATTTCACCAAACTTATAAAGTAGATTTTTCTGCATATCTAGATGAAATGGTATATTTTTCAACAGTGATGTGCATGTTTTAGAGTTTAAAGCATAATTTTTAAAAAATAATTTTCATGTCAAAACGTGTTTATGCCTAAAGATCTTTCTAGCTTCCAATTATATTAGTTCCACAGTTAATATACTTTATGTATTCTTATCACAGAATGTATTATTTAATGCAATAATATAGTTATGCATTTATAAACAAATGCTAATATCACTATAAACTAATAAAAAAGCAGCCCAGTATTCCTATGGAAAAAGTTTTCAGTGATGTTATTATTCTTAAGGTGGGACTAGATCCACCCTTTTCTATAAGAAACCAACCCTGAAGTCTGCAGCAATATAATGAAAAGAAAAGCAGAGGAAGACACTACCTCAGAAGGAGTGCGTTCTTTTAGTGGCACATCTGCATCAAAACATATTTCCAGCAGTGTGGTCCCAAAACTCCATTTGTCAGCTGCTGTGCTAAGGTTGTTTACATCTTTGATACACTCTGGAGCAATCCATGGGATCCGGTCAACCCTTTCTTTACAGAGAAAAAAATCAAAGATTAGGAATTGCTGGACAGAGAACAGAAATTACGCAAAATCTAGTAAATAGATTGATTAGAGTCAAGATAAGAAAGGTAAATTAAATATTTATTCAGATAGTGGCATGCAGGCTATCATGTAATATGAGCATGACACATAGAGATCTATATAATTTTTTCCCTTAAAATTGTGGGCATAACAAGTGTTTTAACCTCATTTTCTACAAGTATAGTCCCCTTTAAAAAAACCAGCAAACAAATGTATCCCTCCTTAAATAATCCACACTACTTTGAAATATGGAAATATTGTCTTGTAGTAAGGGTTGGGTCTGCTGAATTATTTCACCAGCAGAAAAAATAGCTTTGCACTCATAAAACTTTATAGCAAGTTGGATGTCCAAAGGCTATTCTTAATGTTCTTTGGAAGACTGAAGGCCATAAAAAAATGGGGTCACATTATACATTAGGGGGGTGGAGAAACTAAGTTTCTGAGTTGGCATTTGGTAGTTTTCTTTGTTTTTCAATTATATGTACAGTATATTTGGTGGTAATTATAATACATATATGATTATATGTATATTTTAGGGCTTTAACTGTGATTTTTATCTATTCCCCACTTCAAAATCATAGGAAAGTCTCTCATCAATTCTCATCAATGCAGACCACAGATCATCTTGAGGGCCACAAAAATGCAACTCAGAGATTGCCATCTTTGCTTTACAATATCGGCTGAATAACTTGGACGGTAAAGTGAGGGGGCCTTCTTGCCAAAGTAGGATTTACACCTATATTTTCCAAGGTAATGAATGTCAGTTTCAGCAGTACATATAAGAAGAATGTTTTTCCAAAGAAAAATAATGTAGTATGGTAGGAAGAAGGCCAAGTTAGAAAACATTTATAAAGTACAATCTAACATGAATGAGACGTTGTGTTAAAAATGTTCCTGAAAGGCTTTTAAGGAATTGTGAGAATATCAGGACAGACTTTTCTAATGCACATTCTGCCTTTGCAGAAGATTGGGAATGCAGCATAAGGTCTATTTGGAGTCAACTTTGTTTCTGATAGAATAAGGCAGTTACTATCACTACAAATACAAGATCATCTATTAAAAAACCTTCATCCAAGAGGTCCAAATGCATACAAGCACACATTTTAAGCAATTTATACTGATTGATTTGATATGCTTTCACAGAATCCTTCTATTCAAGCTTGCTAATATAATACATTCAGCTTGATCACCTCTATATACCTCAAATGACCACAAACGTGAAGAGGAAACTACTTTCCAAATATTAACAGTTTACCTTCTTGGGAAAGCACAGTGAAGCTGACTCCTGGGTCACTGAGCTTAATGAAGGGCAGCAAGCCATCTTCCAAACCTTTCCTGGCCAACAGGATGTTTTTGGCACATACATTGCCATGTACTAGGTTTTTATCTTCCTACATAAACAAACACAATGGTAGATTGTGACATACTATATTTAATGTGTGTCAGGAAAAAAAGTTCTGCTCTTTTGAAAAAAGAAGAATGAACTTCCATCTCTACATTCCCGTACAAGCTAATCTAGTCATTTTTGCATTGTGCTTCAATTTTCTCAAAAGAGGGCTGTTAAATAGAAAATTTACAAATTCAATAAACAAAAAAACATATTTATTGTTCCTTAACCAAAACTCCCTATAAACACAATATTTATTCATCACATGTATAAACCACTTAACTCATTAAGACTATGAGCAGAATAGAACTCACTACAATAAAATAACAGGGTGGGAGACACTGATAAAATCCACCACCCACCTCAAGGACACATACTATTTAGCACCTGTGAAAGGATCCAGGTTTTAAAGGATTGTTTAAAAGGTAGGAGGGTTAGAACAACTTGAACATCTGGCGAAGTACTGTTCCAACAGATGTCATTTTGGATGATCTCCATTCTCAGTTTTTTCATGCTACATGAATCCCATCAGATGGTACTGCTTTAAGGATGGAACCTGAAGAAGGTCCACTCTATCAGAACTTAATAGATGGGCAAAACAATGGGTCCCAAAATATATAAACCCTATTTACTAGCTGTTCCTCTTCTTCTCTAGGAATATACCCTGCCCTATAGGTATTGTTTCCTTGTTGGTTCTTCAAACTGAGAATCACAGGAAATCGTATTGCAATTCTGTCCCTCAAGGTGATGCTTTGAAGTGTATGGATGTGGGTTTGTGGTTGTCTACAACCTTTAAAGCAGTTGAGTCTTTTCTTGGAATCATTGGGGTATAAGGCACCTTTTCAGAATCTAATCCAAAATACTTCTGATCAATATCCGTACTAAATTACAATTCCAAAGAGTTCAAATTCAAGGGCTGGTAATTAAAAATATGTATAAGAAAAAGAATCCTACAGTTCTACCATTTGGGCCACTGTGCATAACTCCAATACAAACTGAGAATGGAGATAATCCAAAATGACATCCAAACTTTTCAAGGAGACCCACCCACTGCAAATCCCAACCAACAGACTTACAAGGTAACTGAGGGCACTAGCTAATTGTGTTGCAATAGTGAATTTCCAGCCTACTGTTATCCGGCCTTTGTTATTGCGCAAAAAGACATCCAGGGGACCATGCTCAATAAATTCTTCCACCATTATATCTGAAAACCAAACAAGAAGTAGGAATGAAAAATATGAAGCAAACAAATGGATTAGCATCTTTGCTCTACAGCAACAGGTGTTAATATTGGCTACAAAATATGAGCAGATAGGAATGGACTATTTTCATATACTTAAAATAGATGTAAGACGGGGTGCACACACTCAGGGCCACATGCACCTGAAACTTCTTTTCTGCAGTTTCTAGAACCACTATTTCTCATCATTTTGAGATATAAATTAAGTCAAATCATTGGTGTAAGACCTACAAACACTTGTTTAAAATTAAGAACTTCCTATGTGAAAAAAGAGGAAAAATAAATCCCACTCACTTAGCACAATAGTCCAATTCCTTGTGGCTTCTGAATATCTCAGAAATATTAAATGTACTTCTTAGCTATCAAAAACTATCCTAAACTAAACTAAAATAGCCGCAGAAGAAAAATAACCTATTGGTTAGAAATTGGACAATCCTGTCAAAATATAGTTGGTATGATTTAACACATTTTTCTGCTAGACACAAAAGGAGATAAAACAGTATTAAGCAAGTCAGAATCAAAAGTGATGCAAAGATACATCTTTAAGTCTGTGGGTAGTTGAGGAAACAGAAGAAATATATTTGAAAGAAGCAGACAACACATGTATGGACCTTGCAAAGGATACAATTAATACTCACTCTCTGAACCCCATACACAAACCCCATGAACAAAGGCTAAGTGGATATGGGACACCTGGCTCATCAGGCTGGCTGTTTCAAAGAATGCCTGCAGAGAAGAAAGGAAAGGCGTGACATCCAGATCACTGTCCAAGGAACATAGCAAGAGCAGTCTAATCCAGCCATGGGCTCCTAAAGTACCAATTAGTTCTCAGCCTAAAGATGGAGCATCTGTTGTTATAAAGCAATAGTTAATTCCTTATTATTTTGTTTTTCGCCACAAGAACAATAGGTTCATTTTAAAAGATAGGCTAAATAAGCTTTCCTAACAAAAAAAAAACTTTCTCGAGTCCTTGTTCAGATGTAATTTTATTTCTCCTTATTTTTAAAACAATATTATATATCATTTACAGACATAAGAGTTTAAGTATAAGGGAATAAGATGTTAGAAATGCCTGATTCAGGCATTTCCCACAATGCTCAATGCTAACAGTCTTTGGAGCATTGCTCTTTAGCACTGAAGAGCATTAAACATTGCTCTTCAGCAGATAGCAGATAAATAGAATACAATATTCCCACAAGATTTACTAATGTCCTGCTCCCCTTCCCATCAAGATGGCACGTCGAATGGCAGGAGGATTTGTCTCGCCAGCTGATGATATTTCTCTGCCAAAGTTGTTTTTTCTAATTTACTAAAGCCCCACTCCTAACATGTATGTCTATATGTCTACTCACCAGAGCAATGTCTCTATGACTTGGGTCCAACATCTTGAGTACCACATGCATCTCACGGCTATTGTTATTCTGCTCAGTAGAAAAATACTCTGCCTCATCATCACTGTTCATCCCACTGCATACATGAAGTACACCATCATAAATATTGGTTCGTGTTCCTTGTCCCAAGTGTGCTCTCTGATGGAGAACAATTCACCAGTGTTAGTTAAACCACTTTCCCTTGCAACAAAAAGGCTACTCAATCTTTCAATTCCACACTGAGCCAGAACTGATTCATAATTATTTGAAAAACAATAAATTCAAAATCCTACCTGTGTCTGCCAAAGGTTTTTTTAAAAACAAGATAGAAATCTCCATTGTCAAGCATTCATCTTGCTTTACCCAAATCTTTACTCAAAGTCTCCTTCCAAAGCCCCAGAAATAAAAGTAAATTGGATCTATTAGTAATCTAAGCCATAATTTGTATTTGTTGATATTACTTCTGAAACTAGCAAATAATGCTAGATCCATTTTGGCTGACCCTTACAAATGCAGCTTTTATCTTCTGATGCAGTGGTGGCTAACCTTTTTGGGCTTCTGTGCCAAAAATTGCACATGCATTAGTGCGCGCACGCAGTCGTGCCAGCACCCAGAATGCAATGCATGCCCCCCCACTCCTCCCACTTGCATGCACACGCAATCACCACCCCTTACCTGCATTGCGCCTCACAGCTGATTTTTTGGCTGGTTTGAGGCCTTTTTCGGCCTCCCAGATTCTTGGAAAAAGCCTTTGTAAGGCTTTTCAGGCCAAATAACATGCCCATTTCATCACTTCCAATATTACAGGAAGTGACGAAATGGGCCTATTCATCCTGAAAAGCCTTGCAGAAGCTTTTTCAAAACCTCTGGGAGACCGGAAAAGGCCTCAAACTAGCAGAAAAATCAGCTGTAAGGTGCACGCATGCATAGTGAGGTAAGTTTGCCTGCGGCGCACATGCCAGCACAAATGACTCTGCTTGCCACTTGTGGCACGCGTGCCATAGGTTCGTCATCACGGTTCTAATGTATACAAGCCAACTCTGCTGACCTGTGTAATCTCATTCTTCCGAATCTGATGAAAACTCAGCTGAGTTAAATTCAGAATCTGCCTTGTGCTGTCTTTCACTTTTCGTGTGATGAGCAAGTCTGAGATCTCTGTAGAACATAAATAGTCCAAAAGTTCTGATTAAGAAATTACACTAAAACAATAGCACAAAATCAGAACATTTATAAGGAAACATTTAGCAATTTTATTCATTCCCAGAAAATAATTAGCATGGATGGCAATTGTTTAATACTACCAAGAAAAATATGTTTCCTAGAAACAGCGCTTAATTTTAAAAATGTACAATGCAGATGTTATAAAAATTGTTCCTGAAAGTATGTCCAACAGTACATTTTGCTAGATACTAGTTCTGGCAACTTTGTCCTCCCTTAATAGCATATGTGCTTGCCAAGGCAATCTAGACCATTTCACAGTTTCTCCTCCAACTACCATTACAAATGAAGCTATGGGCTGTGCTTGGATACAATCGAGTTAATATTCTAAGACTTGGCCTAATCTAGGAAATGCCCATTCTAGAAAATACATCTTGTATTCATGCTGATCTATTTTGATAAGAGTTTTTATCAGCTAGATTTAATTTTAAATGCCTGCACTACAAAACAATAGAGGCTAGTATGTTATATATTTATATTTTCATTCTTTTTCTTGAGGTCTTTACTATCAGAATTATTATCTTTATTTATTAATTTATAACATATGTATAGCTGCCCATCTCGTATAGTTACTCTTGATAGTATACACAACAAAACCATCAAACTAATAAAACCATTAAAATAACCAATTTAAACACCAAAATTAAAAAATAGAATAGTGGCAAAACATGCAAAGAGAACATTCAATTAATTGTCATATGGCCATCTAGTAGGTTCCACTTTATCATGGGATTCCCAGGCTAATGGACATAATGTTTTAATCTCCTTCCTTCCTTCCTTCCTTCCTTCCTTTCTTCCTTCCTTCCTTTCTTTCTTTCTCCCCCCTTCCGTTTTCCTCCATCGTTCTTTATGCAACTATCCTACTACGCAACCATCCTCAGAATCATCATACTACAACAAACATACACACACACAAATCTTTAATCTGTTCTTAGAACAATTATCCACAATAATCCTGTGGATAGGGAAGGAAAAGGCTTCTGAACGTGGTATTGTGAACTTTCTTCCCTCTAATTCCAGGAATGTCTCCCTAATGTGATTAATAAAAGTGGCCAGGCAAAAGAAGAATCACAATATAACTGGAACACGTTTGTAGCATGCTTTTTGCCTAACTGCTTGCCTTCTTTCCTCTGCTAAGGATCATATTCAATAGGGCAGTTACTATTCTAAAGAGATAAATCCCATAGAGAATATTTTTGGCAGATTTAACACATCAGTGAATAAGCAAACAAACAAATAGCAAAACACTTACAATAAACCTCAACAGAAGCTTATACTAAAAAAAAGAACACAAGCATGTGTCTTTCCTATGAGATAAGAATAAATAGGCAATCAAAATATTCCTTTTCATATTCAAAGGAGGATATTTTGTGAATTTCACCATCAAAATTGTTTTGAAATTAAAGATTTTGCACATATTTAGAGGCCTATGTTACTTGCCTAACAATTTAGATGCTTTCTTACTATAAAACCTAAAGGCAAGATAAAGGCAATTCTTGCTAGAAACTCAAATTTAATAGATATAGCTTCTATCTAAATAGAGAGTCACTTCTGTAAATCTTAGCCATAATTTCATCCTAAAATCTGACATTTTAAAGCTACAGTTTATAGAAATTTATTTTTTCAGAAGTGAGAAACTGTATTTAAAAATTATCTAAAACCAGAAGTTTTACTTTCCTCCTTTCACATACATAGGGTGCTAGATTAAGATTATGTTTTTGGTTGATTTTAAAAAAATGTATCTGCTGAATCAAGGCAAATGCAGATATATATACTAAAGATATAAATGTAGACTGTATCCACATTAAGGATAACATACTATAACTGCTGATGTCTCTTCTTTCTATAGTACATCACTATGATCTAATCCATTTTATTCACTGGACAAATTTCACTTTTAGCCTATATAATGGGAAAAGATAATTCTGATTTGCTCTGTACCTCCTGGTTTTGGGAGGCAGCATCTCTTCAAACTGAAGATGTCAGTTCCAGATTTTAGAGTACAGCCTTTGAGAGCATTCATTAGTTCTTGGACACTAGGAAACTCTTGCTCCCAGCCTTCAAGTACAAAGGAATTTCCTTTCCTCTGGATCCGGAACTGTCTATAGTTTGCATTACCTTGGGTACTGGTACTCTGGTGGAAAAAAAAACAGTAAGGAAAAAAGTAAGAGATGGATACCTATTTATATAGTCAGTCAGTAGCATGTTCTGGAAGCAGCTTACCATGATTCTAACAAAAATTCATTTCCATAGATAATTGCAGGGTTTAACTTAGTGGATAGCATTTATTTTTAGAATGGTACATATAGTCCACCTTCCTGTTCTGAAATTTTCAGATCAGGGAGTTACAGATGCTACGATACATTATGCTCTCACATACAAAGTTTTACATGTCTTCCAACTTCACTGTCAGGAGGAAGAGGTAGATTTCTCTATTTTTACATAATGTGTATTTTCTATTTATATTGACCACAAAGAGGCAGTGCAGGACCACTTTCATTCTATTTGGGATTCCTCAGGAAACTATCAGGCATACTTTTTCTGCGGTTCAACAGAAATAGAATTCAGTTCCTGGTAGAGAGTTTGAATTTTACAGAAAGATCTCTGGCTACCTATGCCTGATGAGTCCCAAACAAGACAAAGCTTGTCACTTCTTTAGTTCATATTAGTGATAGAGCATATTTTACGGAAGCAAAAGTTTCTACATGGTGCTAGATAAGCTTCTGTCTGAAAGCCTGGACAGTTATTCTGAATCCATGTCAATAGTTCTGGGTTTGATTAAAACTAATTACCTGCCTTGTTACAAGGCAATTTCATATATTTACCATACATTAACAGAGGATTTTGCACTCCTACTTTAGAAACATGCTGCCTGTACATCTAGGAAGTTGCTAAAATGTATATTATTTGTTTATCTTTAAAAGAAATCCTCAGAACATTAAAACTAAAATTTATGTAGCTTTTCTCTAGTTTGCACTCTATAGAGGCATGGACATTTGATCCCAGAATTCTCAGCAATATTTGTTGGCTGGGATTTCTGAAAAGCAAAGTATACATTCGGAGAATACAAGCTTAGGAAAGCTGCTTTACAGAATCAAAAAAGTCCATTATGCCATTCTCCCATCTCTTACTTGGCCATTCTTCAGTACTGATAGAATCAATCTATTGAAATCAAGGACACTCCAACGGAGGGCATACAGGCCGTCTTCCTGCCCTTCCCGCTTCAGCTTAGCCAGAATGAACTCTTCCCTAGGAAAAGAAAACTTTTAGATATGATGTGGAAGCTCCCTCCTTTCAAACCAGGTCATGGAGGACAGGAGGCTTGATTGCTTACTGCATGGGTCCATGTATGCCATTCTGGATGCTCATAACGAGTTGTGGTGGGGCAACTTCATGACACAGATAATGGTTAGAATCAGCTGTTAATCTGAAGTAACCATCTACTAATGAAATCAAGGAGAGAGCAGCTTCATGGGATGACAGGGTCAAATCCTATTTTTTTTTAAAAAAAAGGAAAAGCACAATTGTTAGTCCTGAGCTACAGAGTCAAAATAAAAGCCCATTAGAAACTGTACATTTTATTCAGGGAATCTGTACAATTTGTTGCTATTTGTTACCAATATTTTTGCTTACACATCCTCCTCCCCAATTCAGTTAATATCACATTTACTGCCTTATATAGAGCCATCAGATTTAACATAGATAAAAAAATGACCAACTTCACCATAGTAAAAATAATCTGAATTTCATTTAACTCTCAATATTAATCTTTTGTTCTTTAATTACCTACAACATTCATCAAAAACATGTAATAACTCCACACAAAAATTGTAAAATAGTAGCGGGACACACTTTCACCTACCAGACACTTATTGTCTTGGCGATGGATGCTGATGTTGCAATCTTTGACAACAATATGTGTGATCTCTTGAAAATCACAAAAGTGTGCCCATTTAGCTTCACGTTGCTCCACTGGTTGGTAGGACTGCTTGGACTTGTGCTCCTTAGTCTTGACTTTCCTCCCAAAATAATTTTTGGGGGGCTGACTTTGTGGTTTCTGCAAGAAGAATTTTAAAGTAAATTTTGGATTCTTTGGCAGTGATTCTAATATAATTGTGTAACATTCTTTCTATCAACTAGCCCTAATATACCATCTTCCAAAGATGTAGAATCAAGACATCCATCCCCTTGCATATACCCATGCAGAAAAAAATGAATAATTTATTCTTCACTTGCAGAAGCTTAGGATTTCATAATCCACGTTACAAACTTGGCCCTCAAGGTGAACTGGATCTGCATTTTCTAGAAGATGTCAATTATTAACTTCTGCTATGAAGAAACAAAACTGTAGGTGATCATGCTGCCTATTATGGGGAAGGAATATTTCAAAACAGGAACAGTAGCATAATGCATTTATAAAAGCAAATTAGCTTTTATAAACATTTATCAACATGCTTGTAGACTTTTATAAGCATTTTTTTGAGTTTACCAAATCTGCAACCTGAATATTAAGACAGAAGTCAAATGGAAAGAAAAGGATGCTTATAGACCCCAGAATTCAATAATCTGTCAACAACATCAAATGTGTGATCTATGCAGAGGCTGTTTTGTTTCTTTCTTTAACTTTTATAAAAAAAATTTAGGTGAACATTAAATTGCATTTGTTTAAAGCTTTATTTTGAACTGATTTTGGCTGTTATTAAGAGTTCTATGCTAATTAAGATTCAAGTTGTATTTGAACCAGTTTTCCTGACAAAATCTTTAGAAATTTGGACTTTTAATTGGAACAAAAAAAGTTAAGCTTTCCCAGAATATCAATGTGTTTGTGTGTGTTAATGAATGTCAAAGTGATGATATGATCAAGATGTCTTTTTAAACTGGATGTTGAAGAAGGGCATTAATCACCTGGTCACATCTGCTATTTTGATATTGTTAACCAACTCGCCCGTCTATATGTATCTCAGGAATAATTTGCTGAGATCTCCAGAATTACATGAAGACAAATCCACAAAAAATCCTACCTCAGCAGGGATAGGCCGCCACTGAATCCCATTAATGCCTGTGACCCAGACTTCATGTGTGCCAGGCCTGCTACCATGAGAAGAGGAATAGGAGTTCTCCAAATGCATATGACCACCATTGATATAAAGTGGCACCTTCTCACCATCCGAAACGGTTTCCAGTGAAACAACTGCAAACAGCTCAGTCCCAAAACGTGGAGCCAAGTTTTCCAAAGTAGCTAAGTACTTGTGCATGAGATCTTGTTCTGTAAGTTTACCAGTGCTCAATGTGTGCTGCTGGAAACGCTGCAAGAATTTCTTGAAAACATTCTTCATGCGGAACTTGGTCAAATAATTGTTCTGCTGAATCTGTTGGCAAAAGGACCGTGGGATGCACTCTTTGAAACTGCAAGGAACATAGACAAACTGGTACCAAAAGCAGCTTTCATAGGTATGAATATGTTTATTCAGTAAAACAAATGACAAAATTAGTAAGATACACAGACTGACATTCCATCTAATCTCCCCCAACATCAAATGATTACTGGAAACGAGGCTCATTGTTGAATTGGCCCACACACATATAAAACTCCAATCAGTAGCAATGTGCAAGTTAAAGAGTTCCAACAGATGTAAGTTTTATGATAGTGTTTTTATTTCAATAAATAATATGCACAATTCTTTAAAAATAAATTTTGGACCACATGACTAAAAAGCACATTAATTAAACAAAGATGTAGTTTCATAAATAATGACAATACCTTGTTTTTTCTGCTACTTCCTCAAGAGAAATGCCTTTCTTCAGTGCAAGATGACACAGGTGGAGGACAGCCATTCCCAGGCTCTCATTTTTAAATTGGTGAATTTCCTGTTCGGTGTGAAGGTCTTTTAAGGAGACAATATCATTGATGAAGTCATATTTCCCCTAATAAAGAATAATCCAAAATAATACGAAGAAAGGAATTCTCCAAAACAGTAGATCTGAGATCTATCTCCTTGGGAATTATTCTTGTTCTCTTATTGAGGAATGAACGAAAATATTGTCAAAGATTGTCATAGCAATTTTACATAGGCAAAGCATTTTCTGTTATACAAAATACTAAACTTTCCTGCAAAAAAATAAGAATGATTGCATAATGTATAACTGTAAAGAGAAAAAAATGCTAGGAATGAAGCCCAAAGACAAAGGAATAGTTAAGAAGAGAGCAAAGAAAATGAATACAAATGTTAACAGAAATTTTAGGATAAAACTGAGATAGGTGAATGCTATAATACTATTACAGATATTTCCATGAGAATGGTAGTGAGATGTTCAACAGAACAATAGTAATACATTCTTGGATTGACTCTATATCATATCCTACCCTGAAAAGGAACAGGGGGATAAATAGGTAAGTAATGTAGAATATTTCCTTTTCTACATATTTCTAAATATGTAGAAACAATAGATGCACAACAGTGAAGACAAACAAGAAAGCTCTCTAGAAGTCATTACTGTTGGACCACATATTTGATATCCAATTCTGATAATTTTCATCTGTTTGCATGAAAGCTTGAACTAAGTAACTGAACTACCTGTGTTTTCCCAAAAATTAGACCAGGTCTTATTTTCTTTTGGGCTGCAAAATAAGCGGTAGGGCTTATTTGGGGGGTTTATTTCCCCCCCTCCCCCATGTACAGGAGGTCCACTTCTTCTGCTTGCTCGTGGAGGGGCAGGAGGCTGTGGGGTTTACCAGTGCCACTGCTGTGAGGCGGGGGGGTAGAACTGCCCCACGCACCCTGCACCAGTTTAGCTTAGGGCCCTCGCAGCCTGCCTACCCATGCCCCGACACCTCCTTGCCTTGCAATGGCAGCTCCAGCAGCCCCATCCAGCAGGACCCCGCATGGCTGCCAGCCCACTTCTTCTGCTTGCTCGTGGTTGCAACAGAGGAGACCGAGCAATGCACCAGTCATGACATGAGGTGGGGAGGTGGAGGTGCCCCATGCGCCCTGCACCGGCTTACCTCAGGGCCCCCGCAGCCCAACTTTTATCCACGCCCTGCCACCTGCCTGACCTCGCAGCTGCAGCACCAGTGTGATGCTCAGCCTCCTGCTCCATTGTGGTCACAAGGAAGCAAGCAGGCCAGCGGCAAAATAAACTCCTGCTGCACATGGTTAGTGCTGCTGCCATGAGGCAGGTGTCGGTGCATAGATGGCCTGACTGCAGGGGCCTTGAGATAAGCTGGTGCAGGGAGCATGGGGTAGCTTCACTACCACCCACCTTGCCTCATGGCTGTGGCACCATGAGCAACCAGACAGAATGGGTGGGTGGCTGCGTGCCAGGGCTTATTTTGGGGATAGGTCTTATTTTCGGGGAAACAGGCTAGATTTTAGCAAGTGTGAAGATAGGTATTCTTTACATTTACAATATGAAATAATACTCTATCTCAGGGAGAATCAGATTATATGAGTTTTATTGTGTGTACAAAATGTAGGTCAGTTTTCTTACTTTTCTGGCTCTAAATTGATAGGTGTCCGGATTCACCAATCTGTTTCATACAGCTTGGTTTTCACTGTGCAATATTTTGTGTGATCACCATTCTTGTTTATGCAGTCTTGCCATTCCAACATTTTGTGGAGTTTTTGTCAAGTTACTTTCTCCTGAACTACAATCTAGTCTAACACAACACTCCAGATATATATTAGACTTAATCCAAATGGACAAACTATGAAAAGAAATGCCATACTTGCTCAAAGAGATAGGCAAATGATGATTTATCCAGGATGGCATTGCCTTGTTCACTCCTATATGATCTGTCCTCTGAGTCAGCTGAGCGAGGAATACTGCGATATATGGCTGGCTCCTTGTCATTTGTCCCATGCCAGTTTCGGAAATAATATCTGTATGAGAAACAGTAATGCAATCAGTCCAATGGGTCTTCAACAGGGGTGTCAAACTCAAGACCTGCAGGCCAGATTTAGCCTGCAGGGTGCTTAAATCTGGCCCATGGGGCTGGCCTGGAAATACCAAAGGACCTGCCTGCGGAGCCTCTGCCAGCCAAAATGGGCTGTGGGAGGGACGCATGCACCCCCAACACATTTTTGGCTTCCTGCACCATTCTGCCAGGCAAAAACAGACCCCATGGGGGTCTTTCAAGGCCTCTGTGTGGCTGAAATGGGAGAGTGCTGCTGGAGACTGAAAATGAGCCCCATTTTGGCCAACAGGGTGCGGCAGGAGATGTCTGTTCCATCTCCCCACCACTCCACTCCCCATCCCCCACCAGCCCACGGAGAACTACAATGTTGATCTGGCCCTCAAAGAAATCCAGTTTGACACCCCTGGTTTACAAAGAAGTCTATAGCGTTAATATGAAATATTAGTCATTATTACAAATATGGAGCCATCTGCATGTCATATTTATCAACATTATTCATAAAATCTTATAATATTAATTTACATACTCATTCATAAACCTGTAAGCTGCCTGAATCTCAACAGCCTTGGGACAATTCATAGAATAGGAAGGGACCTAAGTGTTCATCAAGTACATCATCCCCAGTAGATCGCTAAAAATATGAATGAGATCCAAGAATTGTTACAAATAAAAATCCCTTCAGTCCTTCTGATTTTTTATTATATACTGTATGTCTAAACATTAATAACTTTAACAGGATCTGTACCAATTTACTTTTTACAATATTTTAAATGTAACCACTTTAAAATAATATCAAGAGAGATAAGTGGCAAAGTGTTAAACTGCATGAGTGAACTAACAATGAACACATTTGTAGTATCAAGCAGCCTTAGTTAGACCCCTAACAACAATATGAGATTAAAATAGTGTACTGCTGGAAGAATAAAGGATATAATATCTAAATGTGAGCGCTTACAACAGTGGTATATGAATGCTAATATTGCTATATGTCAATTATCATTCTAACTAATAATAAAAGAACAGATTAACTCAATTGATAACGTGCATTTCTCAAAAGTCACGATCAAAGCTATCTTAATATATTACTGCCCTGAACAAGCAATATTGATGTCTTCTAAGAGTTTGACTAAGGTTCCTTGACAAGACTGATTTAAAGAAATCAGTATGCTGCCTATATACATATGTACTAGGAATACCTAAGGCAGCACACAGGTCTTGTAGACAATACTTTCAAATAGCTGTCTTCTTCTCATAGCTACTGATGTGAAATACTGTAGTTCTGGCAAATTGATATCAATTGACTTTAATTCAGTTGTCTCCAAGAGTAGCAAGAGAGTAATGAATGCCAATGACTCATTCTGCTAGCACCCTCAATGCTGCAACTGTTACTTTTCTGACTAGCTTGCCTATAAATATAACCTCAGTAGGCATAAGGCGAGCAATATGCCTTTACCTTTTCAAGGCTTACCTTCAATAGAATGCACTAAGTTAAAGCTACGAGACCTACACTGCAAAATTCTGGACAACCACTAGATGGAAGTAAAGAGATACAGATCTAGTGGTTTTGTTGATGTTGATGATGATGATGGTGTTAGGTATAACATTGGTCACCTAACTAGTTTGGGTAAGATAATATATATATAAGCTATGATTCTTAGTTTAAAGTGTGTGTTACTTTAAATGCAAAGCATGTATTTTGGGTGTGGTGTGAAAACACCATAAGAGGGAGCAAGAGATGCTGATGAGACGCTGACGATTCCCTGACGTTTTGCTGGCAATTACTGGAGTTGCAGAAAAGAAGAGAGGAGTTTCTGAGGTTTTGCATATCTCTCTCTACTGCGAGGAGATAAATTACCGGACTGTTATTTTGTAAGTGTACTGACCATTTTCGACATTGGAATTTGCAAATGAATAATCCCTGGACGGACTGAACTAAGTGTATGATATATGGACTGTTTTGACTATGCTTTAACTCTTGCTGGAATAAAACTACTTTAATTGGCACTGTGTATGGTTTACTGAGTGTAAGCTACACACTTATCTCACACATTTTGCCTGCCTGCCTGACTGCCCTGCAGATCTTGCTAGGGGTATATCCCTAACAGATGGTGATGATGATAATAAATATTGAATAATAATAAAGAATAATGAATAATAAAGAACATAACCAACATCAAATGAGGAATCTTCCAAGGGGACTCACTTTCATCAGTACTGTTCAACATCGCATTAATTCCACTGATAATAATCTTATGAAACACAAAACTGGGCTACCAAATCTCAAGCCAGCATAGCAAGATGTTGGCTACATGGATGACTTAAAAATTTATGCGAAAAACCCCATTGAACTTAAATCAATACTCAACACAGTTCAACTGTTCAGCAGCAACATCAAAATGAACTTTGGACTTGAAAAATGTGCTATATTATCCATGCAGTGAGGAAAAATGGAAAAAAATAGAAGGAATAGAACTGAGAAATGAAAGCATAGTGAATGCATTAGCAAAGGATGACAGTTACAAATACCTAGGCACATTGGAAGCAGATAATATCTTGAATGGAAAAATCAAAGAGTCAACACAAAACGAATACATCAGGAGGGTCCACAAAATATTTAAATGCTGGAAACATAATTAAAGCCATTAATACATGGGCAGTTCTAGTGATATGCTACCCAGCTGGAATCATCAACTGGACTTTGGCTGAACTGGAAAATTTGGATCAGAAAACACATAAACTTTTGAATATGTACCATGCTCTACATCCACAAAATGATATCGACAGATTGTACCTGCCAAGAAGAATAGGGGGCAGAAGGCTATTGCAAGTCTATCAAACTGTAGAAGAAGAAAAATGAAGTTTGAATGACTATATGAATCAAAGTACAGAAAAATTGCTGCAGGCTGTGAAATGGAGAACACTATAAAAAAAAAAGGCAGAATATAAACTGGATGACAGATTAAATGGATGGAAAACCAAAGCTTTGCCTGGACAGCACTTGAAAAACATTGAAGGAAAATGTGATAACAACTTGACATGGGCATGGCTTAAGATGGGAACCATCAAGAAAGAAACGGAAGGTTTAATACTGGCTGAAGAACAAGCACTACAAACTAATGCCATGAAAGCGAAGATAGAAAAATCCACTGACAATCCAAACTGCCAACTTTGCAATGACAAAGTTGAAACTGTTTCAAACTTAATATCTGAGTGCAGCAAAATCGCGCAAACTGATTACAAAGCTAGACATGACCGAGTTGCTAAATTAATCCACTGGTCATTATGTAAAAAACACGACTTACCTGTATCTGAAGTCATGGGAACATAAAGTGGAAAAAGTTGTTGAAAAGGAGAAGGTAAAGATTTGTGGGACTTTTGAATACAGACAGATCATCATTTGGAACACAACATACCAAAATATCACAGTTGTCAAAAACCAAAGTGTACAATTTACTGATATCGCTGTACCAGGAGACACCAGAGTCAAAGGAAAAGAACTGGAAAAAATCATGAAATATTGCGACCTGGCCGTCAAAATCATGCAATTATGGATGTAACATGTAACAGTGATACCCATTGTCATCTGGGCATTTGGTACCATGTCCAAGAACTTTGCAAAATACATCAAGAAGTGCAGCTTCCTGCTGTAGCACCAGCGGAGTTGCAAAAGACTGTGCTACTCAGAATTAGAAGAATTAGAATTAGAAGAACTTTATTGTCATTGTACAAGTACAACGAAACTGTGGATGCACCCCAGCAATTATTTGCAATACAATAAAACCAAAGCACTTAAAAATGAAGATTAAAAAGATAGAGTACCCACAACATACATTTTAAGAAGATACTTGGTTGATACCTAGGATGCTGGCAGCAACCTGTATCAACCATCAGTGCCAGTCAATATTTGTGATACATTTTTAAAAGTTTAGTTGACTGAGTTTCATGTTTAATTAATAAAAGAAATAATGATAATAATAATAATAATAACAATAATAATAATGATGATGGTGATGATGATAATGATGATGATAATGATAACGACAACTATAACAATAATTATCTATGAAAGTTAGATGCCACTGACTCCCTGCGACTCTAGTTGGGTGGTTTACAATTGTTACAATCATTTTTAATAGTAAAAAAATACAAAAAAGACAAAAATAGTGTAAGACAAAAGAATAAAGATAGCAAAGGAAACATTTGCCCCCCACACCCACTATCAAATTGAAGCAGATTTCCTCTTTTCTTTTCCTTCTCACCACAATAGCTGTGGCATAAATTCTGAGAATCTGAAGTGGTCTGATATCACTTTATCTAGATTAACAAATATTATTAAGAGGCATAAACTTTCATGAAGTTGAGCTAATTTCATCATATGTATGAAATGGCTAAAATGATGTAGGACTTAAATTGGGATAAGGGGAAAGAGGAGAGAGGGAAGACTTATTACATCTCTATTAAGGTCTTCTTAAAAGCGTTTTCTTGTTTAAAATGCAGTCTCAATATATCAGATAATTGTGAAAAGTAGGTTAGAGTTATACTGAAAGAACGATAAGCTAAGAACTGCTGTGCTCTTGATTCAGAAGCACTATTTTTCATTCTGTACAATGCTCTCAGGAAGTAATAGCTAATTCTGTCAAAACATGTGGTTAAACCACAATGACCAAGAAACACACAAATGCAAGCTCCAGTAGCATTTGATGGAGTTTTTCATTATTATACCAATAGCCTACTTTTCAGTCACTGAATATTATAATTTTATACAAAACATTATTATTCAGTACAATATTTAAAAAAGAATATCAAAATTACTGATAATATATATATATACCTAATTACTTCTGGAAGAAATGAGAATTATGAATTTTCAATACAAATGCATAATATTCTTGGCACTCAGAATACACAAACCAAATAAAACTCTCCATATGTCATAGTACTGCATTAAAATATTATTCAGTCCCAATCATTTCACTATATATAAGGTTATACTCAGGTTAGATTTCCTTAGACAAATTAATTGACTTAATATGAAAAAAAAAGTCCTGTAACGAAATAACTGCAGAATAATCCCATTTCTAAAAATGTATGTACCATTAATAAAAACAAAATTACCCCAAATAAAATGACTCAAAGAGCAGCAACTCTGTATTTAATCCTGATTACAACATTTAAATATCTTTTTTTAAAAGAACTTGAATAGGCTTCCAACCATCTTCAAGAAAACAATTCAATGAACAATAGAACAGTGGCTTCTCTAAATACCCACTCTTTTTTATCTAATCTCACACAATGACAAAATACAGAAATGGGCATCTAAATGAGACTTCCAAAGGAAGAAATGGTGGACCGAAGATGACTCCGCAAAAAGCAGAACCAAAGAACAAGCAGCCACTTAGTAGGCCACCACTTCAATCACTGTGGATAAAGATTCATCCCCCGAAGATGAGTCCCACCACTGTTGTATCATCTGCAAATTTAGTAATAGTATTACTAGCGTGAGTGGGAATGCAGTCATGCACATAAAGAGTATAGAGTAAGGGACTCAACATGCAACCCTGTAGTATACCAGTGTTAAGAATAAGGGCTGAAGAGGTATGATTACCTATCTGACCCTCTGTGAGCCGCCAGACAGGAAATCCATAATCCAAAGGCAGACTGAATGAGAAAGTCCAAGGTCCAGAAGTTTAGACACCAGTCTATGTGGAAGAATTGTGTTAAATGCAGAACTAAAATCTACAAAAAGCATCCTCACATAGCCTTCCCGCTGTTCCAGATAAGTCAGAGCAGTGTGAAGAGGGATGGCTATAGCGTCCTCTGTAGATCTATTTCTTCTGTATGCAAACTGGTGTTTATCAAATGTATGCAGAATCTATTTCTATTTCTTCTGTATGCAAACTGGTGTTTATCAAATGTATGCAGAAGACTAGAAATGATGTGCCGGCAGACCAATTTCTCAAAGCACTTCATGATGATAGGAGTGAGTGCCACTGGCCTATAATTGTTGAAGTTATTGATAGGGAACTTCTTTGGCAGCGGAACAATGGTGGAAGCCTTCAAACAAGATGGAATAGTGGACTGGGGTAAAGACCAATTGAAGATCCTGGTAAAGACTCCAGCCAACTGATCAGCACAGTCTTTAAGCACTTGGCCAGAGATACCGTCAGGACCAGCAGCCTTTCTAAGATCCACAGCCCTCAGAATGCTCCTCACCTCCTGTTCCTCCACAATGAGGTCGGGGCTACATTTGGCTGGCAGTTGTATTTTAGCTGTCTCTGATGTCTCCACTTCAAAGTTTGGGAATTAACTTAATAATCTTTCCTGTGAAGCAGCTAAATTATTAAGTTAAACTTTGAAGTGTCCAAAAGATGTTTGGAAGAAATCACAGAAGAAGAGCAACTTCATCTGATAAAAATGTTGGCACTGAAAATGGATCTACATATGGCAGGTTACAAGAATGACATGGAAAAAGATGTTTCATTGATCATACAGAAGATATTAGTTGATGTTTTAAAAAATCAAAAGAGAATTATAAATAATAAACCATAAGATTGACTTGGATAATTCCTTTACAAAAGAGATTTGGATGAATTTTGTCAGAAGGTAACAAAAAAAAAAAAGAAAAAAATCCCATTGAATGGACTAAAGATTAAGATTGTTAGATGTAAAAGGAAGGAATATAAAGTTGGTTTATGTGATCAAAGTTGAAATAGATATTTTACTTCAAGCAACCTTAATGGATTTTACTGATATCAGTTCTGAAATGATAATGCATTAGGTTTTAGGTAAACTTGTTTATACTTGTTGAGATGAAGTTTGGAAATCACTTCTTTATATACTTTTTTAATTTTAATTACTTTTCTTTGTGTTTTCTACATTATTTCTTTTCCTTTTCCTTTGCACTTTTTACTTTTTTATTTTTTCTTTCTTTTAGTTTGTATTAGTTTTTACTACTGCAGTTAGCTTTAATAAAGTTGTTTTAAAAAGACAAAATCATAAATCATATTATTTTGTGTTTCATGCCAAAAGTCTATAAGGGGTTTTCCAGTCAGCAATTAATGTCGATATTTGTCTTTTATCTGATCAAAGAAGTCGATTTAGCTATTTCAGCAAGTTCTATCATCTTACCAATCATACCTTCATTGCGGGTAGTGCAGAATCTTTCCATCTTTGTTCATGCAATTATCTTACTGCAGTTATATAGAAAAAAATGTTTCCTGACTTGACTCTCACTATTTGTCCATCATTCCTAAAAGAAAAACCTCTGGTTTCTGGTGCATATTAAACTTATTTTATTTATCTATACTTATCTATCTTGTTTATATTAATCTTTACAATCCATTGAATCAGTGTATGCATTTAAATCCAAAATCTCTTGGTTTTATACACATCCACCAAACACAAAATGTCCTTTCTTGTTCCCATCTCCAACATAAATTTAAAGTGACTGTATACATTCTAAACAATTTCTCTAGTGACACATATCAATAGCAAATCATTTGATAAAAATTTTCTTTAAGATTATAACATAGTATATATTTCAGTCCTTTTAGCTACAAATTATCTGTTTTATATGTAAATGGAAACCACATGATTTATGATTTTGATGGTTCAACAGGACAAATTACAGAATAAGAGATAAATGTATAATTGTATTGCTGTAAACCAGTAACACTCATTGATCAAATTTAATTAATTTTACCAATAATTGTTTCATAGATTCTGAGTAACACAGAAGACAGTGATGAGCTATCACACTAAAGCTGAGCTTGTTTTAATTATAATTCTGCAAACTGCTCCAAAACTGAGTGTAAACTCCCAAGTATCAAGAAAATGTGCTGGTAACCTGATTGAAAAAAGTCAAGACAAAGGTTTTCCAACCAATTATTGGAAGATGTTTTTCCAGTTCATTCCCAGCTGGGAGACACTGCAGCTGCTGAGAAGAAATGGACGCAGAAGCCAGCTGCCAGAAAGTAGATTTTTTTTTAATGTAGGAAGGCAAGAAGCAAAAAGTGACACAGCCGAGCCTTCCTGGCTTGCAAGTAGGTTGGAAGTGTGAATCTGAGCCTTTTATGCTTAATTCCCCTTTGAAGCTCCTTCAGCTTGATGGGTTTTGTTGTTTCTGATTGCTCTGGGTTTTGTTTCCCTGCTTTAAGGGGTTAATCCTATCCTGGCTTTTGTATTTTCTTGTCCTAAGGGTTAATCCTGTCAGGGGGCAGGAAGTAGTTTAGATTTACCTTGGAGAGTTTATGTTTAGCCTGATTCTCCTTATCTTAATGATTCTATTTAAGTGTTTATGTTGTCAGCTGTTACTTTTGTAACAGCCATTAGCAGGGCTGTTCTGAGTTTCCTTTCAGCTGGTGCTTCTTGATTTTCTTAATGGAAGGGCTGGCTTGAGTCTCTTGGCACTGTTTTCTGAGGTTTCTGGTGCTGTGAGGTTTCTGGCACTGTCCTTTTGGGGTGTACTCCTCACACAATTATGTCAGAAATGATCAGCTTATTCAACAACAGTTTTAAAGAATAGATGGATTGCTGTTTTGGAATACCAATTAAGTATTGATGATGATAATTAATATCCCATAACCAAACCAGTCAACCTTAGTTATCCAGAAAAACATTTTGAGTTCAATCTTTCTATAACGGGCAGTATGAGGAACAGGAGAAAGAACTGCAACCAAGTGGATAAGCCAAAGAAGCAAAAATGTATTTGACCCTTGCTAAGTTCTCATGAAGAAGGAAAAGGGAGAGACATTCAGACTTACAAGATTCTGTTATTGTAAATTTTCCTAGTACAGGATATTTTGAAGGGTTAAACATAAGGGTATTTATCACATTTGCTACATTATTTACATCTTCAGAAACATTGATAAATTCTTAAGGAACTGTCATAAAATGAAATCCAATGAACATTACAATAACATATTGAACTCAGATCAGAAGTGAAGATTTTAATAGCAAATATTTCAAGAGAAATAAGCACAATATAGACATAACCTAATAGATTGAAAGTTGGGCATGCTGACTCATTCATCTGCATAGGTTTCCTAAACACAATTCAATTGTGGGAATCCTTGGTCCTCTCTGAACTTGGTTGTTTACTTGCAGGTGTTTCTTTACCTAACTAGGTAACATCTTCAGTACTACAAAGGAATGAGGTTTGATCTCTGTTTATATACACAAATGTTACACCAATTAATAGTTGAAAATACATGTATTTTTACAATACAGGAACAGACTTAATTCTCATTTCAACTGGGAAACTGTGAGCATCATAGCTAAATCCAAAAATGCTAGGAATTCTGGGAATCTTAGCACTCAGATAAATCAAACATCAACAGACACCTAAAGTTTAACAATATTTTCATATCATTCAAAAGAGACAATTAAAAAGATAAAAGAAAACAAAAAGACCAGAACACCTCCTCTCCAGCAATCCAGATAAGCAGGGATTAACAGCAGTATTAACACCAGACAAAAAATTAAGCAATATACAATACCTTAATCAAGGAACTGTCAATTCACACAAACAATTAAGCAGTAAACAACCAAGGAGAACCACACTTCCACTAACAACGACATGGCAAACTACTACATATACTACTCCCCAACCCATATAGTGACGCACAGTTCCCCACATACCCTTCCCAACCCACAGTGCCTCTCATGCAACCCACATCTTTTCCAATCCTCTTGCACCTTTGTGCACGCTCCCTATTTACCTTCTCCCCAAGACACATAGGTGCCTCACATTCACACTCTCACTCACTTCCCCAACTGGCAGCAGCCACTTACCTACTTATGGACCAAGAACTTGCAACTTCCTGCCAACTTCCAGAACAGAACAGTATAGGAAGGGACCTTGGAGGTCTTCTAGTCCTTCCTCTTTTGGATGACAAAGTCTCCTAAGGAACCTATTTGATCTCCCATTTGATGCAAAGTTTGAAAGTCAGTGTTTAACATTCTCCACTGACTTTAGTTGTGAAAAGCCAGTAGAAATCACCTCACTTAATGATTATGGGGTTCAGTTAATGATAGCAACCATCTGCCAGGGATCTACGTTAGCTGGGTTTCAGGAGGCAGGCCTTCTCTGCTGTGGCGCTGGCCTGATAGAACATTCTCTACCACCAAAGTCAGGTTGGCTCCATTCCTATCATCATTCTGGACATTTCTCAAGATCTATTTATGTCGTCAGATCTGAGGATACCAGGGAAATAGACACATTTTTAGACAGCTCCCTTGTGGTAGATCTTTTACCCTCCCCATGTGATTTGTATATTTTAATTTTTTAAGTGTTTTTTATTTTTAATAATTACTTTTTATACTTTTATAATTATTGTTTTTGTACATTTGCTGCATTTATTGTTTTATGCCACTCAGAGTCAGTTCTTATGAGCTACCATAATCTCATATAAATGAGATAAATAAATAAAATAAGAACCAGGACTACAGGGACTCAGTAGTTGCTCAGTAATGTGGTCATGCTTTATAATATCACTTAGTGACAACAATCATGGTCCCAATTGCTCTCGTAAGTCAAGGATGTATGTATAGCCAAACTCCACGCCCCTCCAAAATCAGGAAAGCAAAAGAATGTCACTTCCAGAATACGTAAATCCACAAGAGCAACAATCTATCCTGGAAAAATATTATTTGCTTTCTATTCATATATTAACGATAACAGTCTGACCACAACAAAGTTCTCATCATAACTGTAGTTTGCAGGTTATCAAAAAACTGATTGATGCAACTTGGTAGATTACATCACTATTATATGTAATAGCTACACATTGTAGATTACAAACATCTGCAATAGATTCAGCTCTGCATATCTGATGATGTAAGAATTATTTCAAGGTGTAATGTTAAGTCAAAAATCTCAGACCCTTCAAAATCAGCACATTTCCTTATTTTAACCTTGCCAGCATTCCAGTTAATTTGTAGATTTACAATATAAAAATCAACAAGTCAGAAGATAATTAAAGACAAATATTTTTTCAGTGTTACTGCTTCATATTCTAATTAATATTTACATATCACAGTATACTATTCCACCACAATTCTATTTGCTTATCACAGTTATTTAAGCTGTTAAGAAATAAAATACGTTTTACCATTTACTCTCATATGAGGACATAACAAAAATTCCCCTTTTGAAAGTTTGAAAGCAGAATATACAAAATAAAAATACACTCACAAGATTAAGCGTAGGAAACTATGGCATTTGGGCTGTTTATGAGGTTGTAAATAATGATGCAATATGCCTAGGGCAGTGGTGGCAAACTTCTGGCACAAAACAGGGGAAAAATGAAGGGACATAAAAGTGCATTTATCGTGTTTTTCTTAGAACAATTAGCTGAACTCTGCCTTATCATTATTTTAGGTAGTAAAACGTCAGTATTCAGGTTAAATGGCCATGTTGGCACTTTGCAATAAATGAGTGGGTTTTGAGTTACAGTTTAGTAACTTGGTCTCTAAAAGGTTCACCCTCACTGGTCTAGGGTATTTAGAAAGCTTTTAGCTCTCTCATTCTACCCTTTAAGGATCTATCGTCTTTATTATTAAATTCTGCAACAAGTAGAAATTCACTTAACTGAAATTATCTTTGAAAGGTAGAATAAGGATTAATGTATGCTGTCATATATATAAATCAGTAGTTCCATAACATCTTTCAGATTGAAGAATAAAAGTCATCATCTCTTAATTCTTCCATAAAAAGACTGGATACTGCTTATCAATTACTACTGCAGCTCCTTAAATTTAACTATTTAACTAATAATTTGATTAAATGCATTAAAAGAGAGGCAGCACATTACAAATATACACATTCTCAAATGTCTTAAACAAATAACTATTTTAATATCAACTATTCTGAGATTACAACCCCAAATGTACAGGCAAACAAAGTGGAACACACTCATGGAAGCAAAGAATATTCCTACCTCATACGAAAATGCACAGTGATCTTGATATCACTATCAACATAAAAGACATAATTGGGAGGGAACCAAAGTTTAGCCTCTGGGTCATAGAGTGCAAACAGACTGAAGCAGGTTGGTGTGATTCCTATTAAAAATTAAAAAATACAGAAAAATGAGAAATTCTTCAGTTATGCCATCAAATCATACTGAGCACAATCCTAGAAGTTACTTTTACTGGTTGACACCAAAGGTTACGTAGTCCCGGATCCAGCTTCTCATAGTAATCAACCAGAAAACCCAAAGCAGGACATGAACACAGCAGTCCTCTCTCTGTAACCTTCTGGTTATTGACTAGTAGCCACTGATTAATGAACTCATGGGGAATAAAACCAATTTCCTTGATTAGAACTGCCCAAATTGTTGCACAATGATTCATCTTGTGGAAACAGGTGCCATAAATAAGCTTTGTACTCTTAGAATGCAAATAGAATTAGAATTTTTAACAAATATTTTATTTTCTCTACTTGAATTTCCTGCCACTCAGCTGCACTGGATTATTTTGGGTTCTTGCAAGAAAAAGAACTTTTTATATCATATTTTATGATAGATAGGTAGATAGATAATGAGATTGGTGTGTGTCAATAACCAAACCTTTATACAAAACTTTATAAGCATATAATTAAAAGAGATTATAAACTCAAACTCATATGGTTTGCTGGGAAATATGAATGAGTATTAACCTTTTATCTACAAAAGGTAGCTTCTATTCTTCCTTCTGAGGAATCTCTTCAGGCCATAGTTTTCTAAATTATTAATCGAAAGGATATTTATCAAAAGAATAGGGGCTACACATGTCTACCACAAACAGATTTAGACAAGCCAAAACCTATTGTTTCTTACCTATCTTCTGTGCGATATCAATGCAGATCTCTTCAGCACAAGGTGTCCCTTTGATGTATGTCTGGTATTGTTCCTCTGCCTCACCCTTCCAGTGCAAAAATACCCTCAGACCCCCAGCAGGTGAAAAATGTTCCCTCTCCATGCCTGATTCACTGTGTTTTACTGCAGAGTGGCAGAGAGGCATCATGCTAATTTTCAATCCTTAGTGGAGGAAAACATAAAAACATTTAGAGAATTTGAAACATTTGCAAGAGCAAATCATTATAAGGAACCATATCTACTATAGATTACAATTATTCTCAAAATATTAAACGAACCACTACCTGGTTATCAAACAAAATTGCCTATTTCATTTATCTTAGAGAGGAACTCAAGTGCAAGGGTCGATACATTTGGGTGAATTACCTAAATACACACTCGGATAGCCAGCATGGTAAGTCTTACACATTTCCTGTTCTTCACCACAAAAGAAAAATCCATTTTTTTCTTTTTGCACACAGAACAGGAAGTTACAGAGAAAAAAATGGGTGAATATTTATCTCCTCTCTTAAAAAAAATAGGCACATTGCTATCTCAAGACGCAACATGGTATAATTGTAAAAGAATGCCTTATTCTTGTACAGCTGATGGGACCTTTCAGAGCAGGGGGCCAAACTCGATTTCATTAAGGGCCTCATCAGAGTTGTGTTTGACCTCGAGAGCTGGAGTGGGCATGGCCAACTTCATGTCACTCGTGTTGATGGTATCTGTGGTGGCCCAAGCATTCTGGTAGCAAAAGCGGCTCTTGAGCTCCATTTTCAGCTGCAACGGCCTCCTGCCACCCTCTGCCAGCGAAAATCCACAGACCGGTCCTTCACTGCTTCCAGGGTGGACCCGTAAGCCAGATCTAAGCACCCTGCAGGCCGGATCTGGTCCCTGGGCCTTGAGTTTGACATCCCTGATTTAGAGATACTATTTCTAAGTGAAACTTATCAGGTAACATCCAACTTATCCTTGGATGTTACCAGAATGAAATCACTTTTTAGTAGTGGCAACCAGATACTATTTTCTAGACTCCTACTTAAAAATTCACACTGATAAAATGAGCAATGTGATCAAAATTACCTTTACCAAATAATAGCACTCTAGCTTCCAGATTTAGTACTTTTCAACTGAAATTCTAAAAATGAACAGAATCATAGATTCTGGATTCTTATTTTCCTAGAAAAAAGATATTTCAGAAATTAGCATTAACAATAACCAATACAATATTAGTTCAAGCATCCAATCATTCAAGCCATCATGATACCTACACTTAATAAAAATGAGGATGATGAACATTAAGTCTCCCTGGCAGTTACACAAATCAGCAACAAAATATAACTTTCTTAAATAAACAAATTTGAAAATGCCACTAAATATTATTTCTTCATTAATACTGGGAAAAATAGAATTCTGTCCATAAGCTCAGCTGTTTTTGTTTCTGCCTCACCATTGAACAACACCCCCCCCCCCCAACTTCCAGTTTGGGTCTCTTCAGCGACAGACCAAAATCTGCGATCAGGTGCGGTTTCGATCTGTTCTCGCCGCTGGAGCGCCCCGATCCTTTGGATTCAGGGCTGAAGCCACCCCGTAGAGGTGGTGAAGAGGGGGGAGATTGCTGGCCGAGTGGAGGGAAGCCGCATCTCTCCTCCTTGGCTGGTCTAAACTCCCTTTCCTGAAGGTGGTTGCAGCGGTGGTCAGAAATGGCCACCTCAAAGAGGAACCCGACTGGATAAGATTGTGCAGGAGGAAGTCAAAGAGGAAAGCAGGACAGACCGGGCTAAACAACAGAGAACATTTAAGCAAGGTACCCTGAATCTAAAAGTACCTATAGGGATATTTCTGAAAGAAGATCTTTACGTGGCTAAGGAGAGAGAAAAGGAGGTTAAAAATCTTTTTTTTTTTTGCCTTTATATTGACAATTACAAATGGTATGGAAAGAAATTTATATGAATCTATTTTGACACTAATAGGCAACCTTAAGCTGAAATCTAAGTGTCAAAAGGAGAATGAAGATTTTTTCTTGGTCATTTTAAAGCCCTAAAAAAGGAGAAGAGTGGAGGCAAAAGGGTGGGACTTGGAATAATGGAAAAATGGAGTGCCACCTGGAAAAATCAGGAGGATTAACAGTGAAACTTTGAAAAGACTCCCAAGGATACATTGAAATCTTATTAAACAATACAGTAACCCACGGAAAGGAAAAGTAAAGGAAAGAAACAAGAAGGAACAGTCTGGGATCATTTGGTGATTTAAAAAAAAAGTTTTTGGCATTGGTTTTTTCTTTCTTTTTCTGTTTGACTTAAAGTCAATTGGGTGGTTGTTCAAAAGAGATCCTGAACTATGAAAAGCAAAAGGAAAAGCTTCAAGAGCAAGAAGAAGAGCGGAACAAAGAAGAAGCCATTTTTAATGATCAAATAATGCAAAATGTGGTAAAAAGGGGAAAAAGGGGGAAAGGAGTTAAAAGTTTGAGATCAAAGGCAACAGCCAAAAAGAAAAATAGTCTGAAAAAGAAGTATAATAGCAAGGAGAAGCAGAAAAGAAAACTACCGAAAGGAAAATTAGAGACAGAAGGGTATAAAAAAAGGGATGAGAAAAAAAAAAGGGGGGGGGAGATAGAAAGGGAAAGAACTTGTGAGGGACAAAAGCAGGAAATAAAGAAAAAGGGGAAACGTACTAGGATTAAAGGTATTTGCTCAGCTAGAAAACACAAGAGACAATGGCTAAATTAAGTTAAAAGTGAGGATTTTGCAAAGGTACAAAAGATAGTGTTGTGACAGTAGAATACTGTAATGAGTGAGAAATGAAATAAGTAAATAATCTATGAGATAAAACCGTATTGTTATGTAATGGTATGTTTATTTATAATTAATGCAATAATAAAGAAGTGAGGGAATCATTGTAATTGTTTCTAAAGATTGATAAAATATTGAAAAGAAATGTGAAAGATATATAAGGAAATTTATACCAGTTACTAGAATGAATTTGAATAATTATTTTGCTTATCAATAGTAAATAATTTATAAGATAAAACTGTATGGCTATCCAATGGTGTGTTTATTAATAATTAACATAATAATGAAGAAGGGAGGGAAACATTTCAATTGTTCTCAAAGATTGATAAATATTAAAAAGAAACGTGAAAGATTTACAAAACTCATACCAGTACTAGAATGAATTTGAATACCTATTTTGTTTACTAATGTTTATACAGTATATATATATAGTTTTTGCTGTTTTTAAAATTTTTGGAAAAAGAGTAATAAGATATGAAGTTGAATACATAAGATGAATATGCATATGAAATTGTATGGAAATGTGACAACCTGGAACGATGCTGTACTCAAATAAGATGTTTTATTTGTTTTGTTAAAACTCAATAAAACTTTATTAAAAAAAGAACAAACAAACCCCAGATTGGTTATAAAACAATAGAAACAACCAAAATTAAAAATTAAATTTTGTAATTTGAGTCCAGGATACTCACAAATACTTAAACTAAGCATGAAATGAGCTCATTCATATTATTAGAATCCCAAGCTCAATAGCAAAATCAGGTTTTTAGCACCTAAAGCAGGGGTGTCAAACTGGCAGTCAACAGTCTGGATGTGTCACACACAGGCCAGGCCCATCCCAGCTCCTCAAAAAAATGTTGTGATATGTCATGTGACGGCAATGTGATGCAGTGAGTTTGATACCCGTGGCCTAGAGAAAGGCCAGCAGTATCTGGGTATGTCTAATTTCAGGGGGGGATGAAGGACAGGTACCATGGAAGAAAAGATTCTCCTCCTGTGTCCCAACAGGTGACTCTCTCCTGTGAATGTGACCCAGAGCATTCCTCTCCTACTGGAAGTAACAAGAAGGGTAACCACCACTGGGTTACCCTTATAAATAAACTGGCCCCAAGCCATGAAGGGATTTCAAGGTAACTACAAAAGACTTGAATTGTACCCTAAAGCATATTGGTACCCAATGCAGCTCACTGAGTAGAGTTGCCATACGTTCTGGACAACCAGCGTCTTTAACTGCTTATGCGGCTGCATTTTGCACCAGCTGAAGCTTCTGACTGCTCTTTTAGGCAGGCTCCTGCAGAACATGTTAAAATAATCCAATCAGAAGGTGACTTAAGGCATGAGTGACTGTGAGCAGGGCCTTGCAGTCAAGGAAAGGACACAACTGTACATAACATAAAGCTTTGCAAAATTCCTCCTGCCACTGCTGCTACATGCTCATTGAACTGGAACTGTGCGTATAGGAGGACATCCCACCCCCAACTTTGTACAAGATCTGAGGCTACAGTGTAATCTCATCCAGAACAAGTGATGGAAGGTTCCCAGAATCAGGAGGCTCTAAAACCCAAAGCCAATCAGTGTTATTAGGGTTGAGCCAAAGCCTATTGTTTCCCATTCAGATCATCCCATTCTCCAGACACCAAGACATGACCTCTACAGCATGGGCCAAGTGATTGCATGGCCAAGTAATTGGATATCATCTACATGCTGATTGCATACTTGATGACATAGCATCTTCTCTAACAAGAGGAACTGTTGCACCTACCCAGCAAACTAAGATAATTAACTGCTAGATTCCATCAAGTTAAGCTTAAGGAGATCGCAACACACTTTGGTATAAACACAAATCTCACCAATCCTTTCGGTATCCAGCTATTAAGATTTTTCTGGCTTTCCTGATTTGGGATTAAGTACTGATTTAAGATAACACTTTCTATCCTTCTTGATCCAAGCTATATAAGGATTATCGATGCCGAATTAACAAGTATGGTCTGTATCTATATTCCTTAAAAATGTAAGCACTCTACCCACTGTTTTGTGCAGGGTCTGCTCTGGCTCAGACTGATAAACCTACCTCATTACTGACACTTAATACAAGCCATTCCACTGGACGCTTGTATGAGACTGCAGATGGCCCTGAATTTTGCTATCCTTCAGAGAAGACTGCTGGCTAAGCATACAGTAAGAACAGAAATGTTAGTTAATGAATTAGCATAAATAAGGAATAAGCCTCTTATTTTATTTTATGTAAATCACTTTGTGAATATATTTAACTATATAAAACTTCTTTTTAAAGTTTGAACATGTTTATTTTATCACCCCTATCATGGCATTCCTAATCTGAGGCAGACTAAGGAGGCAAATCCAGGTGTCCCTCATTAAAATTTTGTTTTTCAATGAGCTCACTATTTTGTCTGCAATACAGAGATAGTACTGTTTGTAGAGTGTTAAATACTTGTACAGCATGCCTGTCTAAAATAATTTATAATGTTGTTACACTGTCATTTGAATAAATGTACTTCTGTTTCAAGTCTATATATTTTATGATCTCAAATCTTTAGAAAAACTTTGTTTTCCATAACCTTTTTTTTTCTTGCTCATAAGAACTGCTTGGCTGAATCAATCCAAAGACTCATCTGAGAAAACAATTCAAACAGTAGGCATATATATATCTGCAAATAGGGATTTTTTAAGGCTACCTAATCTATAGTCATTGACAGATATCTAAACCTTGATTTCTTTACTTTTTGAAACGTAAACATTAAAGCTAAAAGTAAAATATAGGAAGAAGTTATTCAAATTAATAGCCATCATCTTGGAAGTTTATGTGGTTGCTAAAAGTAAACACTGACTGAGTGGCAATATCATCACTTAATTGTAAAATTATATTTTTCCAGAATTAAAAATAAATTTTTAAAACTGTCAAACATTTACACATTTAAAGGACGGCTGGTTTCTTCGCCATCCCTTGCTTTGTGGTAGTGCAATATTTTCGTTAGAGGAAACACCCCGCCTTCAGCAATTTCACGGTTTCGAACTCCCTCGCCGCCCCATTTTTACGAGTTAGTAGATGGAGGAACATGCCCACCCTACCACATACATAGACTGAGGCTCCGTATCAGCAAATGACAGCTGGCGGAAACTTGACAGACCTTCTCCCTCGTCGGTTCCTCAGGCATTTAGTTCAAACCCCCCCTTTTCTAAAGTCATTTCAGCCTCTCTCGGCGCCCCCGTCATTCCGGACTTCTCGCACCCTCGGCGCGCCATTTCCTCCAGAGCCACCCGTCAGCTCCTCTGTTCTCCCGGCCCCACCACTAGGTCCGCGCAGTCTCCACGTGCCAAGTCCCCCGGCCCAACCGCTACCTACCTCACAGGCAGCAGGAGGAGGGTGGGCGGGGGGGAGGATGGGAAGCCCACCGCTACTTTCACGCCGCTACACCGGCGGCGGCCAAAACAATCTCCATAAAACCAAAAAGAAGCAGCTGTCTGTCTGGCTTGCGAAACCAAGACAAACCTTATTATTGGCTTCATGAGACAACTTCTCTCATTGGCTCGTCTTCTGCCCCCCCCCCTCCTTCCCCCTATCAGGCTACGCCGCAAAGTTAAAGTCGGCCCACCTTGGAGGCGCGTGATTGGAAGCTTGAAAGACGATTGGCGTCCCCAAGTGCGCGAAGGGCTCTGCATTTAGCCCCGCGTGCTACTGTCCTCCGCCCAGCCCTGATGGCTAGCTTGGACGCCTCGCTTGTTTTGGTGGCCGCCCGCCCGCCCGCTGAGCTACTGCGTCGCTGGAAGAAAGAGGCAGTCTCCAAGCACTGCAGCCTGAAGGCCCAGGCGAGCTTATAAGGGCGCGATCCGAAAGAAGCCACAGGGTTAGTTTCAATGTATACGGTATACTGGCTGAAATAACCAGACTGGCGTGCATTCCTGTGTCTCCAAGCAAGGAGGTTGGAGGCTCGTGAATGCACGCTGGTCTGGCGTCTCAGAAAGCGGGTGTTTCCCCCTCCCCGCCCTTTTCTGGATTTTCGATCCTTCCTGAATGGGAAGGATCCGCATTCTGCATCAAGTAAACTGTAAAGAAAATTAAGCAGTCTGGCAGCGAAAATCGTTCCTCGTACATGAGCCCCCTCTCCTGGATTTTCTCTGCCAGACTGCTTAATTTGTTTATACATATTGTTTGAACCATAATATTTTTACTACTTGAGCAATACCAGCTTATTTTTGTGATATTTTTGCCTTGTCCCAGCTATTGGCTTATCTTTTATATATTTTCCTTTTTCGTTCGATTCTAATTATCGCCTATATTCCTTATTCTGTAATAATAATCTGGTGGTTGCAGTAATACATTGTAAAACTTTGCATTCTTTATTATGTGGCCTCTTGCTTGTGTGGGAAGAAATATCCATTGGTTCAGTTCCAAGTCGGGAGAAAGGCACTGGAGATAAACTAGATTGGGAAAATGGTTTAATGATGAAGCAGAACCACATGGGTTCTGGGCAATTGATCACATGGAGTTAAGGGTGGTTTATTTCTCTTGGGCTTTGCACTTGAACTTCCTGTTCTGTATTCTATGTATTCTATTCCCATGGGGCCATGTAGGGGTCATAACTGGCTCTATAGGCAAAGAACAAATCCTAGGCATTTGTCTAAGTTTGGTTGAAGTTTCTGAGAGTGATGCAGTGAAAGGGCTTGTGTTCTGAAAGACTGTTGGGCCATTCCTATTGTGGCTTAATGGCTTTTCCCTGTGTTGGATCTTAAGTGAGGGCTGCTAACCCTACCATTCTGCCTTTGTTTCAAAATACCCTGTCTTGAATAGATTACCAAATCTGCATTTCTAAAAGGTAACCTCCTCAGTTTGGGTTCTGAATAGGCTGTCCCAATCTTTGTTAATGGGCACAAAATATCTGCTGGGGCTATTAAGAAAGTTGGGGGTTGCTTTCTGCCTCTAAAAAAACCATGTTTCTCCATTTCTCCCTTTGGGAAATATAATATTCTGCCCTTTTTTTAATATTCCTTAAAGTATTTCATTCTGCTGGGCGGGTGTGGCTTCCCACACTTGGTTATTGATGCATGCACAATATCCTCTGATCTTCAATTAAGGGTATTAATGTCTGTAAATATTTTTATAATATATTAAAACATTTTTTATTTTTTTCTGCAGTAGCCCTTAAACGGACAAAAAGGCAACAGAGTCTGACAGATTTTTTCAACAAGAAACCAGTTGTATCAGAATTGGCCATGGATGCTACAAAACAGTCACAAGCACAACCACTCCAACTTGAAGAAAGCAGCAAGATGAATGAAAACCATTTACGTATTACTTGTAGAGTATTCAATATAGTTTACAGTGTGGCACAAAGATGTAGACCACTTTCTGACGTAGAAAGTAACATAGAATTGCACATTAAAAATGGACTAGATCTGGGAATAGGATTGCATTCACGTGAAACTGCAGTGAAAATAGTTGATTTCATTGCAAAAGAAATGAAAACCAAATTGTTTACTAAAATTATTGAAAAGAATCTGAAAATATGTTTGATTATTGATGAAGCTCCAATGATTGCTTGCAAGCCAGTTGTGATACTTTTCGTAAAAGTTGAGGATTCAGTTTTCTCACCAACAATTTTCCTTGAGCTAGTTGAATTGGAAAAACAAGATGCAGAGACAATATGTTCTTCAGTTATGGAAAGTTTAAATAATGTTGGACTTACTAAGAACTACCTAGAAAAAAACTTAATAGGATTTTGCTCCGATGGTGCCAGCGTTATGCTTGGGAGAAAATCTGGAATGAGCACTAGGATAGCAAAGGAGTTTCCAAACATCATAATATGGCACTGTTTAAACCATCGCCTCCCTCTTGTTTTAGATGATTCAATAAAGGAAATAAAGGAAGTAAATCACTTTAAAATATTTATTGATAAGATATATGCTATTTTTCATTGCTCTTATAAGAACCAAATTGAACTTTGCGAAATATCCGACCAACTTGAAATTGAAATGATAAACATTGGTACGGTTTTGGGAACAAGATGGGCTGCCTGTAGTTTAAGGTTAACACTAGCTGTGTGGCATGCTTATCCAGCACTACATCATTATTTTTGTTCAAATGAAAAGTACTTGGGTATGGCTGCCCGTCTTGAAAATATATATTTTATAACAGATTTGGCATTGATGATTGATATTTTAAATGAGATTTCTCTTCTTTCGAATGCACTGAAAGCAAGTAAGATAGACATAATAAGGGCTGAAAAACTTGTGCTAAGATCTATTACAGCATTTCAAATGCTTATAAAGAAAAAGGGTATATATGAAAAAAAAGTTGATGAATTAATTACTTCAGAAACCTTCAAAAATATAAAATTTGTAGAAAATCATCAATTTGTCGGGCTTCCTCGGGAAAGACTTTTAGAAAACATTGTAACAAATTTGCAAAAAAGACTAATGGATTGTGAACATTTAAAAGGAAGTTGTAGCCAATTTCATGATAGGAGTAAATTACAATTTCTCCATTTTTTGGAGCCAGATTACTGGAATGTTAAAGAAGTACTAGTTCCATGGAAAGCAGCTGAAGAACAATTGCTGGTGTTTAATGATATTTTTCATTACCAAATTGATATTAATGATTATCGAGATTTTGTGAGAAACATTTTAAAAAATTCCCAGAACTATGCAATTCCTGAAAGTGTTCAAAAAGCTAAAAATATTGTCAGAACAATTGCTGTAAGTTCAGCAGAAGCAGAAAATGTTTTTTCCAGGATGAACATAATATGTTCAGAAATGACAAATTGTCTAACTGTTTCTAATGTATCAAACACGATAACTATTAGTCAAATCGGCCTACCTCTAGGGGAATGGGATCCTACTCCTACAGTGAAAAAATGGTTAAGGATAAATCACACAGATGCTGCTTGGATTGCAAGTGAGGACGCCAATCAAGAAGCAATATGACAATATTTCACATAAGTTTTATTGTTTGTCAGTTATGTAATATTTTTCCTTAATATTTTAAAACTTATAACAGTATAGTTTTGTGTACCTCTTTTATTCTTAAGTATTAAATGCATGAAGCTATAAACTACCTTTGGATATATCTTTTTTTATATTTAAAAAGGTCGTTAGGGCAGAGAACCGATAGTTATAGTATACCCTCTATAATTCCTATATACCATATACCTGCATATATCTCCCTATATACCAATGACTGCATCTCAAGCAATCTGTTAAAATACTGAAATTTGTAGATGATGCAACAGTGATTAGTCTCATTCGAGACAATGACGAATCCACAAACAGATGGGAGGTTGTACAACTTGCCTGGAACAATCAAACTGAACACTCAAAACCGTAGAAATGGTGGTAGACTTTAGAAGAAACCCTCCCATACTATCACCTCTTACAATACTAGGCAACACAGTATCAACAGTATAGAACTTGAAATTTCAAGGTTCTATTATATCACAAGCCCAAAAATGGACACCTAATATCAAAAACGCCATCAAAAAAGCACAACAAAGAATGTTCTTTCTGTGCCAACTCAGAAAGCTCAAACTGCCCATGGAGCTGCTGGTACAGTTCCACAGAGGAATTATTGAGTCTCATCTGCACCTGTATAACTCTGGTTTTGCAACCCAAAAAGGTAGACACAGGCTTCAGAGAGTAATTAGGACTGCAGAAAAAAAAATTACTACCAACCTGCCTTCCATTGAGGACCTGAATACAGCACAGGTCAAAAAGGGCTGTGAACATATTTACAGACCCCTCACATCCTGGACATCCTACCCTCAAAACTATAGAGCGTTGCACACCAGAACAACTAGACACAAGAACAGTTTTTTTCCCCGAACACCATCACTTTGCTAAACAAATAATTCCCTCAACACTGTCAAACTATTTACTAAGTCTGCATTACTATTGCTATTAATCCACCCATCCTTCCTTTCACCCATCTCCTCCTACTTATGACTGTATGACTAACCTTGTTGCTTGTATCCTAATGATTTTTATTGACTTTCCTAGTACGATTTGACTGCTTATTGTACCCTATGACTATTATTAGACTCAAAAGGGCTGTTGTATCTTTTGACTCTTGATGAATGTCTCTTTTATGTACACTGAGCATACGTACTAAGACAAATTTCTTGTGTGTCCAATCACACTTAGCCAATAAAGAATTCTATCTATTCTATTATCACTGTTCATGATTGCAATATAATGTATTACCTAAAGTGTAAATTAGCAATCTTTACATCCATTAGATTAGATAGGACAAAAGAATCCATTAGATTAATAGTTGAAAGGGACCTTGTAGGTCATCTAGTCCAATCCCCTGCCCAAGCAGAAGACCCTACACCATTTCTGATAGATGGCAGTCCAGTCTCTTGAAAGCTTCCAGTAATGAAGCTCCCATAATTTCTGAAGGCAAACTGCTCCATTGGTTGATTGTTCTATCAGAAAATGTCTCCTTATTTCCAGGTTGAAACTCCTTGATCAGTTTCCATCCATTATTCCTTGTCTGGCCTTAGGTGCTCTGGAAAATAGCTTTACCCCCCTCCTCTTTGTGGCAGCCCCTCAAATATTGGAACATTGCTATCATGTCTCCCCTGGTCCTCTTCACTAGACTAGCCATGCCCAGTTCCTGTAACCGTTCTTCATATGTTTTAGCTTCCAGTCCCCTGACCATCTTTGTTGCTCTTCTCTGTATTCAACATCTTTTTTATAGTGTGATGACCAAAACTGGATGCAGTACTCTAGCTGTGGTCTAGCTAAGGCGTTATAGAGTGATATGAGTACCTCCCTTGATTGTATCCTCTGTTAATGCAACTTAGGATTGCATTGGCTTTTTTAGCTGCCGCCTCACACTGCTGGCTCATATTTAATTGGCTGTCCACTAAGACTCCAAGATCTCTTTCACAGTTACTGCTATTAAGCCTAGTTTCACCCAGTCTATATGTGTACTTTTGGTTTTTCTTGCCTAACTACTTTTAACTACTTTTTTTCTACATTGAATTTCATTTTGTTAGAATGTCAAAAACAATTTCAGAATAAATTCACCATGCAAATAATAGACGGCATCAGGTGATGTTTAGAATATGCTTCCCTTACCGAAAATAGCTCAGGGATGGAGGAATGGAGTTGAGCCCTCCACTTTTCATTGCAGAATTGGTTGTCAAATTCTTTGAATGGTCTGGCCACAGGACCCAATACCGAAATCAATACATAGGAGGAGGATGGAATAGAATTGATTCAGTGGCTGAAACCCAAGTAATCAGATATTTTTAGAATAAGCTGGAATCTGTCCACCGAATGAAATCTGATGTATCCAATCCTAAGCAGCACAGTATTTAGGTAACCCCATATCTAATATCAAAGGAGGAGTGCTGTCTACAGAAATCTTAACAACCTGAAGGCAGTGTGACCATAATCTTGATCCAAGGGGTGGGTGGGACTTGCCCATGCAGTTCATAATAAGAAATTTTACCTGTGCAGTAGTAGGTTTCAGCATATCTGAACAATATAGATGCTTGAATAGAAGCAGCGATGCAATAAGAAACACCAACATAAAGATAAGCAAACTTTGTTCTATTTGTACTTCAGCAGTCATTAAGATTGAAACAACTATGAACATTGTTATGAGATGGGCAACCATTAAACAAACAAACATTGCCTTGCATAACTCCTTAAACCAAACTGCATTCAGATGTCAAATGGAAAACCTTGCCAACTATTTGTAACTGTTTATGCAGCAATTTAGTATTCACAACCCTTTCTTTGCATTTTGTTTAATAATCCTTACAAACAGCCATTCAAAGAAAAACATTGCAGATGAAGAGATCTGAGGCCAATATTTAACAGTTGGCTTAAAGCTACTGAAAATGAAAGCTAGGGTAAGAAGAAACTTGATACATTTTTATTCATGTAGTGATTAGTTACTATCTGAGCTCAGATTTATTTATTTATAAACTCCCTTTATTATTTGTATAAGTACTTCAAGATGGTGAATGCATACAATACTCCTTTCTTCTCCTAGTTTCCACAAAAGAGGAACAACAATTCTGACGTGAATTGGAAGAGAATGACTGGCCCAAAGCTAACAAGCCAGCTTTCATACCTAAGGTGGGATTAGAACTCACTGTCTCCTAGTTCCTAACCTAGTGCCTTAACTACTAGACCAAATTGGCTTTTAGATGCTGTCAGGATTTGCAGAAATCATATTTACTTAGTTACCAAGTGCTACTACTTATCTAAAGTTTTTAAATTAAATCAAGTATAATTCTCTGTTATTCTGCCTGTCTTTTGGAATAAATTTAGATTATTACAAAGAGCTTTTTGATTATGACATACAAGATGCTGCTTCTACATCATACAATTCATGTGGTTGGAAAGGGAACACAGAACAGTCAATAGAGGGCATTTGTGTAGGAAACTATAAAAACACTGGGAACAGATTCAAGAGAACAAGATCTTAGTTGAGATGACTCCGAGCCAAAAATGCCTGAAAACAAAGCAAACACAAACTTGGAAAAGAATGACTGCTCTACATAGCTGAGTAAACTTACACACTTAAAAAGATTGTGTTGCATAGTTAGACAATGAGAAACGTATTATTCCAAAGGCGGGCATGGATCCTTGATATAAATTATAAACATTTCAAAGAGGAGGTGCTGGTTTTAACATACATACATACTGTACATATCCTCAAACTACTCCATTCCGTAAGAAGCATAATGTAGACCACAGAAAAGCAATATGAAATAGTAGGTTCAAGAAATTAAAGGCATGAGAGAGGAGAAAGGAAACAAAGCCAAAGCTAAAACTACACTAACACTACCCACTGTCTTTGCAAACCATCCTTGCTTATCAGAGGTGGCATTCAGCAGGTTCTGACCAGTTCTGGAGAACCGGTAGTGGAAATTTTGAGAAGTTCAGAGAACCAGCAAATACCACCTCTGACTAGAGATTTTACAGTATCCTTCCCCTGTCATCCCCACCAAGCCATCCCCACAGAACCGGTAGTAAAAAAATTTGAATCTTACCACTGTTGCTCACCAGTTTTTTATATTGCCTTTTAAATCTTCATCTTGTTCCACCATACAGTACAATCCAATCACTCTTCCTTCCTATGTATGTTTTGAAATTGTAATTTATCCTCATCTATTCCCAGTGCCACTCTTTTTCATAACTTGTTTTGTTTATTGATATAATTTCATTTTCGCTGAATTAAATTCAAACATTTAGGACCTGTTTCTCATAGAAGTTCTAGTAATATCAGTCTGTTTAATAATATTTGTAATATACCAAATCAGTTTATGTGCTTTAAGTAGAATAACTCGGCTCTTGCAGTGTGTCTATAAGCGGTTGCCCTTGAAAACCGCTCAGATGCTTCCACTGATTCAGAAAGCAGGGGTATGGGCAGTAGTGGGCATGACTTGTTATGTCCAGCTGACATTTCTGCTCTATAAGGTGCACTGGCTCCCAGTTTGCTTGCAGGTGTGATTCAGAATGCTAATTATAAACTACAAAGCCATCCGTGGCATAGGGCCTCTCTGTCTGAGTGATCAGTTATCTCTTAGAGTTTCTGTTCAGCCAGAATTTGGACTGCTTTGGATCCCTCCAGTTAAATGCTATGATGTTTTGGAATTGATAAAATGTGCCTCTTCAGTTGTAACACCTGCCCTGTGGAATAAGATTCTCCCTCAAATCCCACCTGATTGCATTCTGGAAGGCTTAAAAACCTAATTGATCTCCCAGATCTTGAATTGTAGTCTTTGTAGGCAAATTATGTTTGCCTATGTTTTAAATTGCTGATTGGATTTATTATTTTCCTTTTTATTTTTCTTCATTATCTTTTTTTCTCCATTTTTTATTATATTGTGCGCTGCTCAGAGTCATTTCAGAGATGGGCAGTGCCTAAATTAAATAATTACATTCTAAAAGTTTACTTCCTGTTCTTACATATTTAAGTTTGCTTGCTTTAACTATTTCTGGGAATGTACATATTTCTGTTCATTAGGTCAGAAGACAGTTTCCACAAATCTGACGTATTAATATAAGCAACAGTAGCAAAATCTTGACAACCTGACTACATTTTCTCTTCCTTCTTATGATATAATGAATTAGAGAGGTAAATCTGAGCACTTTTGTCACACATTGTACAACTTTTCTTGCCATAGTTGTTAAGTGGCAAGGCTACTAGGATTAGTGAGAATATATGAAAATACAAAGATATTTCCTATGTTTTCATATACATAACTGTATAAGAGTGTAAGCTAAGAGTCTACTATAGCGGGGGTCCCCAACCACCAGTCCCCGGACCAGTACCGGTCCATGGATAATTTTTTACCGGGCCGCAAAACTTGGGCGCCACCATCTTGTTTCGATGGCGCTTCCGGGTTTTCGGTTGCTTCCGGGCTTTCGGTTGGAAAGTGCTTCTGGGTTTTCAGTTGGAAAGCGGCATTTGGGTGCTCGCGCCTTAGTTTTATCGAAGGGGGGGGCTTCGAATGAAGAGCCGTCCCGATGGCGGTGGAGTCTCGTGTTACTCAGGTACCGGTCTGTGGAAGAATAAATAATCATGAAACCGGTCCCTGGTTCAAAAAAGGTTGGGAGCCACTGTACTATAGCACTAACTGCCTTAATTGACAGCATCCACATTCCCAGTGTGGTAATAACACCAATTCAAAAGACAGGAAGAATTGTTAGGTTTATGAAATTCAGTTAAAATCTGTCTCAGCAAGGCATCAAGAATTATGAAAATTGATGTATTCCATCATATTATATTAATTTGTTATTCAGTTATATTAACTGAATTATTTATAGATTATAATGTAATCCAGTTTTTACATATTGCGTTTTTTGTGACCATGCTCATTT